>NW_013672819.1:2564-11217 GCF_000517525.1 Limulus polyphemus
TACAAACGTTTTAACGAACGTTAACTTCAACATTACTTCCTGACTGCAGTTCAATTACTCACTACCTACACACATTATTCCCGGCACGTTGTCACCCTCTTATATATACCAGGATACCCTATATCTAGTAATCTCCCGACAATTCCCCGCAACAACGGCTTACAAGCTGTAATGAATTGGGAAATTTTAGCTTTTGCCTCTTCCTGTTTTCATTCTTCATATAAATCATGAACATTATAGAAAAAGTGACTTCTGGATAGTTAATAATATCGTGTGAAGTAAAGATTTATGGGTTATGTCCACGAACTGCCATTAATGGTATCCAATCTACTTAAAACCTTAATGAAAATGAGCCCCTACCTCTACTCGAGGGAAGTTAGCATCACAGCGTCTTTATGAGCCTCTTCAAGAAGGAATTCACAGCTTACAGAACTTATTTAATAGGTTTTAGTCAAGATTAACATGATATACAGCTATCTGGGAAGGAGAGTGTATAAAACTTTAAAATTTAAAATGAAAACCGAGTCTTTAATTTTCAAAATCTCAAAATTCTAAGAACTATAAAAAAATAAAAGTTCAAATCAAAAAGAAATGTTAAAATTTTCGAATTAAAACATTAAATGTAAAGCTTAAAATCCAGAAATACAATGAATAGCAAAATCTTCACAAGTAATATAGCGATTAATTTGTGTACATTTTGTAATAAGATTGTAGTATCTAACATCAAAGCTACAAAAAGTGTTTTCTGTCCAAATGGGCTGCAAACCAAAAATCCATATATTCACAGTCCATGCACACCAATTACTAGGCCACGTCCATTCCTATAACATATCTTACCGTATTCTTAATTTTCAAGTATTTAAAAATTAGTATTTATTGAAACAATGACTATTGTTTCACTATTCGTGTTAACTTTTGCAAATATTTCGAAGCACACGTGCTTTTTCTTCTGGAAAGCAACTACAAAAATATATATTTAAGTAACTATTTTTGCATAGTAGGTTTTCTCAAGATAAAATCTTACATCAAAAAGTATCTTTCTTATCTTTGAACTTCTTGGAGTTATATGTTGTTGATGCACCCGTTTCCAACCAAAAGAAAAATATAGTCACTAAGTATAAAGCTATAAGGCATTCTGCGGGATTTATTAAGATTTTACACTGGAGCTAAATACAATTGAGTAAGAAACAATTGCAAGCTTTCCGTGTATCTATTCTGGTTACGACTCTGCATAACAAGAAATATATTCAAAAACAGACATAGTGTCAGAGTGTGATACCCCTAGTGTAGTACAAAATATTCATTTTTCTACCCCCCCCCCCAATAAAAAGATGTTACCGTATTGTAAAATTAGACAAAAATAGATAAACAGCTTGTTTATATACATATACGTGTGTGGTGCTTTAATTTACGTTTAATGATTTATAACTGAGATACAAGTAATTGAAGTGTGAGATTTGGTTTATAAGTTGTCCCGCTCTCTATATATTTATTCTAATTCCTGTTTTTGAACAAGATTGTTTATCTTGATTTTTTTTCATGGTGTATCAAAAAAAAAAAACAATCTAGGTAGTCAGCCATTTACGCCCACTGAAATGTTCTGTAATAAACTGTATAATATTTATGGATGAATCCTACCGAATAAATGAAAAGACGTATATTTTTGTTTGCCTGTAAAGAAACCCCCTTTGTAAACACCTTTGACTCAAGTACTTTTGAGTGTTCATTCGTTGATAATATTTGAGCAATGGATTTTTATAAAATTATGAAGAGAATTTTTTTAATAACAATATAGATTTACATTATTCGCTTGTGAATAATATAAACAGATTGTAATTGGGAGAAATATTTATCGTGAGTAAAATATCCAGTGAACAAAGGTTTGATAGTTAGGTAGTTCAAATCTGTTGTTTATATTTAGCTCGTATTAGACAGTACGGGAGAGTAATTACTATGAAATAGCCCACACACAGTGAGGGACGGGCCACGTGATACATTATAATCCTTATGTCCGAGCTACCATCCCCCTTCCCTCTCTGTACTTCTCTCGTTTATTTCCCATTTCTTATCACCACCTTGAAATAGACCAAGTCTCTTTAAATAGGTCAAGTGTTTCCGTACCTACTAGATCTGGTCACGAGGGAAAGACCAGACTGCAGAAACATTTGAAACGAAATAATAACTACCTCCGTGTCTAAAAAGTTTACACATATATCTCAGTTGAATAGCTAAGGTTTAAAAAACTTTCAACCGAAACCTTTGAAAATAAACAACAATTTTATCAGTATCATGTAACTTTTTAAAAAAGGCTTAATGGTTTTTAGTATTTTCTGAGTAGAGTGCCCTGTTCAACGACTACCTGTTTAGCGTAAATCTAACATTTAGTATGAACCTCGAACAGCACACAATAAACAACGAGCTCAGAAACATTGTTTGCATGTATACTTGACAAAATTATGTACACGGAAACTGTTAATGACTAAAATGTATTAATATATTTTTTAAAGCAACTTCGAGCCTTTACGTCATTTAAGCCATGCAATAAATGAAACTTATGGTTTGTTTGAAGTTATGCACAAAGCTACACAATGGGCTATCTGTGCTCTGCCCACCACGAGTATCGACACCCGGTTTCTAGCGTTGTAAGTCTCCAGACATGCCGCTGTGCCACTAGGGGGCGAAACTTATGGTAAATAAATGTAAAATTGGTCAAAATGATTTTTAAAAATTCAGGGTTAAAAAGCTTGATTTCACATGAAGTATGTATATTGTATGGTATTTTGAACATCAGCTCAGCGTCTTTCGTTTAAACAGCTAGGGCAGAAACTCGAACTTCAGGCATAGCCGTCTCTAATTTTGAACTGTTGACCACCAGAAGGAGGACAACCAGTCAGCAGTACTCATCACCTACCTGGCTCGAATAGCGTGATTGACTGTCACTTTAATGACACGCCCACATGACAGTGCGGAGCGTGTTCAGCGGCATATCGCGGGCTCAGATTTTATATTTTCTGATCTACCCAACATGCCACACCCAGCTTAAAATGCATAGATTCAATGCGCTTTAGCATATATTTTCATGGTCTATCAAAATCAGAATTTACTTAGTATTCTACCAAACACTTTTAATTTACATTTTCACATCAAATTCAAAACAGTTTTATACTGGTATAATTATGAAGTACATACATGTATCTCGTATTTTGTTCAGTTGTGTTTCTTATAGGTAGGTATGTAAATTAATATTAAACAGCAATAAAATGTAATCATGAAATCAATAGGGAATCTGTACTGCTATGCAGGAAAATGTCAAGAATGATTGCTGGTGGAAACGGGGAAATGTTCACGTCATATGTTATCCAACGATCACTTCTGTTCTTTGATGAAACCAAAGTAGAAGAAAATAGTTATGAGTTATGGGAATCACTTGGTATAAAACAAATCATTATGTCTTCAAACTATTAATGTGACATACACATGTCTCTCGGTGAGTCAGTAGTATGTTTACGGACTTGCTACGCTAAAATACGGAGTTTCGATTCGAGGTGGCCAGAGTGTAGATAGCACAAAGTTCGACCTATAATGTACATTCTATTTCAAATTCGATGACGAGGAACCCACTTTGAGACTAATAAGGCTGGAGACGGCTTGAATGGGTAATGAAGAAAAACTTTAATATAAGTTTAACATAACAGCAAATGTACAACGTTTCGACAAGGTTTTGTCATCATTAAAGTTTTTCTTCATTACCCATTCAAGCCGTCTCCAAGCGTTATTAGTACATTCTATTTACAATTGAAGTACAACTGTCAGGCAATAGATTGAAAAAACAACTTTGGGACCATGGATACGTTATAAGAATGACGGTGAAAGCCCATTATCAATTCAGACACGAGTAGTCTAAGAGTTAGCAGTAAGTGTTTACTTATCTGTCTTCCCTTTAGTTATCAGTTCAAAATCAGAGGTGGCTATGAGCAGATAGCCCTTTGTGTAGCTTTGCGCGAAAATTCTAAATAAACAAACAAATAAATGAAAACAGCAGTAGATAGATAGATGTTTACAAAGTGCAGATGTCCAGCTTGTTGAAGAATCAGTTATTTATATATACCTATTATATTAGGGGATTTGTTGTCAAGTTGGAACGAACGAACTGAGCACTGTCATCCTTCGAACATGTTTACTCATCACTAACCATGCGTGTAAGCACGTAACATCGAGGAAAGGAACTACGTGGGTAGACGTCGCTTTTTATTGTCCCATACTCGGTTACGGTCCAGTAGAGGGCGTTGTCTGGTACCGACAGAACCGGTTGTGCCGGCGTTACAGGCCTGTTTCTGATGGAAATTCTGTCAATGGATTTTTTTATATCTGCGTCTTTCATATTATTTGATTGCTTTAAAAAAAAAATTCACAGCCCTTTATATGCAATCAAATGTGCTTTAGTGTAATACATTGTCTATATATGCATATATATATATACACGCACGCACACAATTAACCTTAACTATAATATTATACAGCAATTGAGTTTCAGAAGCTACATTTGTCTCAAGGTTTGGCTAAAGTTCATGGCCAGCGTTTTTTACCCAGTAAACAGTTTACCAGTCTAGTGATTCTGATAATAACACTACTTATTGCGATTTGTCGGAAGTAGATAGAAAAAATATACTAACCAGCATATTATAGGGGTTTAGTTATCACTGTATTTAAATACACAAACACTGATGCATACAAATCATAAATCAAAGCTGTTTATCTGTCTTTCTCCATGCAAAAAGATTATCACGCCAGTAAAAATAAAATAGGCAAAATAACACAATTAAACTTCTACAGCGAAATATTGTAATTTTTCACGAACTGGTCAAAACACTTTTGAGAAGGGGGATGACGCAGTTGTGACGCGCTTTGGTCAGTTGTCATCAGATCAAATCAAACTTTGGCAAGTATATGGGTGAAGTGCCAGGGGCTTTCGAGAATTAGTAAATTTCCATTCCCCCCGCACGTGGTTTGCTTTAAATAGATGTTCAAGTTGACTAATTTTTTGAGTGGCAAATTACATACCTAGCTCTGCCCTTGGTGAAAGCCCGACAGATCCGGGGAAAGTTTACAAATAAAAGTGAACTCTCAGTCCATAATTGGCTTTGTTTTTGAAGCTCTTGTAATGCACTTTAAATTTTTTACTTTAAAAGTTGTGCAGGTTATTTTAAACTACAGCAATATCTTTATTATACGCATTGTACCTGGATATCTTATTACTGTATATTTTAGTTATTACGGGAAACAAACCAAAATCCTGAAAATTTTAATTACAATCTTTGACTTGTAGAATTTTGTTGCGGTGTCAGTTTTGTTCAAACTTCCATCTTTTTTCTTTTGAAAACGAGAAAACCACGCACAAATTTGCTAAAAAATGAGCGTTCATTCTCCAAGAAAATTGTTGTAAGACAGGGAAAGTGGTTCGAAATGAAAAGGTGTAACAGTCGAGTTGAGAAACTTGGCAGAAACAGCAAAGCAGCTGTGTCACTTCTTGTTCAAAGCAGCCGATTTCACACTAGAGAAGTGGTCAAGATTTCTACTATCTGAACTTGGTACATTTAATGCATGAAATTGAACAATAATATCGAATTTTGCTTCTCCTTAGAACTATATTCTACATCAAGAAGTAAGAATTATCCTAAAAATATTTTAATTAGCAAATAGTTCTCTAATTCAAGCTTAAGTGCTTATTCTAACCCTGGTTTAAACTGGAAATTAGATGGTGTGACTCAGGAAAAAGCAGGAAACTTAAGCTACAGCAATATCTTTATTTTATGCATAGTACCTAGATATCTTATTACTGTATATTCTGGTTATTACGGGAAACAAACCAAAATCCTGAAAATTTTAATCTTTGGCTTGTAGAATGCTTTTGTGGTGCGAGTTTTGTTCCAACTCAACTATTTATAATAGCTACTGCAGCAACGATATAGACTTTACTCTATAAAATATTTCAATATATGGAAAAGTTTAATAAGAATTTGGTTTGCTTTAGAACTATTGAGTTAGCATGCCAACTTTAGTCTGGGTTGGTCAACTCGTTTAGGAGGAGATGCGTTTACAGACAGACAAAAAGTCTTTCTTGATATTGGATACTTACCGCACTGCTTAATATGTATAGCGCATGTGTGAAGAATGCCTGTACCCCAATTTTTATACTCAATTTTAATAAGAATAATTGTACACGATATTAAATACTCGTTTCTACTTCTTAAGCGAAAAAGATATATATTTGGTAAGTCATATCCGACAGAGCAAAAGTTTTTGTTTTAGTTAAGCATAATGCTACACAGTGGGCTATCTGTGTTGTGCCCACTACGGGTATCGAAACCCGGTTACTAGCTTTATAAATCCGCAGACTTACCGATGTGCCATTGAAGAGCAGAGCAAAAAGAAACAAGAAAGCAACAATACGCTAAGCTTAAGCAAACAAATGAACAAAATAACTGACAATTAAAAACCAATCAACAGCCACTAATCAGGGCATCAGGGATCTGTAAATACAATGCTTAGGTTAAGACCTGAAAATCCAATGCAATAGATTCAGATCTAGAGGAACACGGGAGTACCTGAGAAAATCCACTTTCACTGGTCGGGCGCCGAAAGTACCCAAAATGTTGAGCAGAAGAAAAGTTTGTAGAGTGTTTGCAAAAAACAAAAAAGTCATGGCTCATTCTACTAAAACACTAATTTCTCAAGTTTGCTTGTTACTTTTGCATTGGGTTTAGGAGGAAATTTGTGTTGCCCAAATACTCAGTTAGTACTAGTGTTTTCATTTGAAGCGACACCTACGCCCTCAGATGTTTTTCATCAGCACTTTAGAAAGTCTCATGATTCAGCAGAAAATCATTTATGTTGCATTTCATTAAACTGGTACAGAAGTAAACGTACTTGGCTTTGAAAAACAAATTAATGAACGATGGGCCTGAAAAGATACAAGCTGAAAAGGTAATATAAGATTGGATCATGGATTGTTAGTAATTTAAATGTTGAGTTCTTTTAAACAATAATGGACCAAAAAGTTGCCGAGGAAGTTTGTCATTCTCTCGGTGATCGGTTGAAAGTCTTGGAGTATTGCATTGGCTCGGGTAACCTTGAAAGTCTTGCTTGAAATTAATTGAAGTGTCTGAGGAAAAGTGCTTGGTAGTGTTGCAATCCATTCGCCAAGATGCTCACTAACATCATTTTCTTCCTCTTCAATTTCAGAAAATTCAGTATATAAGGGAATATCTGCCTGCACCTTTCTGTTCTTCTGTTTGTTGATAATTGTCTATGTTGAATGGGTTCGATGATTAGAATTAGTGGGCTTCGTAACTGGTGGGACAATGATGGTTCCTGCATTAGCGTCAGTTTGAACGGCTTTATCTCTGCGGGATCTGTTGGATGATTTTAGCCTCAGGCGTATATCTTTCAATAAACTTGTAGATCAGGTGTAGGGAGTAACCATGACGCACCATTTTCGTTAATACCATATTTATAATTATCCTTAATAAAATATCCTCACATTTTTTTTTATTTACCGGATAGCCATTAATAAAGGAAAAAACAATTATGTTTGCAAAATCGCAATACAAAAATAACAATGCTCTTTCAAATTGATAATCAAGATTATAAAGAAATACAAAATTTAATACCCTTTAAGGATTTAATATGTAACTAAAAATACAAAATACATAGTAAATACCACTTAACTTTATTTTAGAAAAGTACATAGTCAAAGTAGTTTTAGTTATGACTTACGAAATGCAGCCCTAACACACAAACACTAAACTGAAGCATTTCTAGCAGTTACAAAACATTTACTTGAAAATAGTAACCTATATCTTCTAACATAAGTGTGGCCTAGTGGTCAGCACATCAAGATTCTCAGGTTCAAGAAATGGTGCTATCAAACACACTTCGGACTTTTAGTTCGGGGTGCATTATATGGGTGACAATCAATCCTATTATTCATTTAATAGTAGAAGTTTCAGGTGGTGAGTGCTGCTACCTTATTGTATTTACTCTTATACACAGTTCAAAAATTAGAAACAGCTGATCTGGCTGTTCACATCATTGTGTGCATAAAGTGTCATTCCTAACAATAGCCACTGTCTGAAGGCTGTATGATTCCATACTTCAACATTCACTGTATCTTAGCACTGGTTATATCCTGGAAAGCCTGCATGTCTGTTATTTGGTAGGATGTGTATCATCTATACCTTTATAATGGAGAGTTATCATTGTTCAGTCCAAATAGCCATCTTGCCTCACAAACTCATTGGAAGTTCAACAAGTAACTAATTTACTCCCTTTGTGGAATCTAAATTGCTTGCATAATCACCAATCAATGATCTCAGACAAACATTAACCATAGATTTTAGACGTTTTTTAGAGTACAAACTTAGGTCTAACTTACAGAAACAACGAAGGCTATGATTGTTTTTGTTACAATTTTAAAATATGTAGTGTGATTTTTGTCAATTTGAAGGAAAGAAAACACTGACGAGCATATGCAGGCGTGGGGCGAGTCTAGAAGCTAGGAGATTACTGTATATATGTACACAGTGTGGTCACAAGTAAATAGACACCACATTTTCAGAAAAAAATGAACATTTTCAGTCATATTCACATGAAT
>NW_013672819.1:12199-29368 GCF_000517525.1 Limulus polyphemus
GCAAAATTCAAAACAAACAAACAAATTATATGCATGGAGTAGTTATTGAGTAAATGCTCGAGTAGTACCAGAAAAGCTAGCACATGATCGGACAAACATGTAGAAGTTGTTATTCTGGTCTGTATAAGTTGTTTTGAGTATTTGTTCGTCAAAACACACATGCATACCTGTTTTGTATAAAAAGGCGTGCTTTTGGTGTAATCTTATTTGAAACAGATCAACGCTTTGTTTAGACACTTTCTCTGTACGTGGTGTAGAGTCATGCCCCGTTACGTGCCAAAAGTTATAGGGCATCAAATTGTTTGACTGTCCAGAAGTGGTATGAAACAAACGGACATTGCCAGAACAGTAGTGTACCCCCAGTATACTGTATCCAGAGTCCTGAAACTTCATCGGACTACAAGAAACGTTGTTCCAGGAAAAGCTACTGGTAGATGCCGAAAAAATTACTGCCCTAGATGACCGTGTTTTTATTAGGTCAAAAGAAGTCTTGTAACACCTTACGACAGTAATGATATTAACATATTCATTCCAGGGTATCCATAAGAATAGTGAATAGGAGACTGACCAAACAGGGTTATTTTGCAAGAAAGGTTATCTGCACTCTGATATTAACCAGAATTCACTGCCGTCACCGTGTTACTTGGGCAAGACAGCATGCCAACTTACAGTTAGGACACTGGTGACATGTCATATTTTCAGATGAGTCCTGTTTCCGGCATGTTAAAGCTGATTGTAGGATTCGTGTTCGTCGTTTGCCTGGAGAACAGATGAGGGAATACTGTTTTTGACACAGGGGGTGGTGCAGTACATGTTTGTGCAGCTAATCATCATGGTGGATAAACTGCTCTTCATATTCTTCAGGGAAACGTCAATGGCACCTTATACAGGCATCACATGGAGACGATATTTCTGCCATATGCTAGGGCAAAGTTTAATAATAACTTTTTGTTCCAGGATGACAATTCCACTGCCTACAGTACGTGTATTATACAGGATTATCTCAACGAGGAGGACATTACAAGCTTGCTATGGCCAGAAAAGTATCCAGATTGTTATCCCATTGAGAACTATTGGGCAGAACTGAGCTGGAAAACTGTTAATTACGAACCTAAATCAGCTACTGTAGCTGAGTTGCAGCGCCTTCCAGTAACAAATTGGGATGAAATAATGGTATATTACATCAATAGCCTCATTGACAGCATGCCACGTCGTCTTGCAGAAGTTATTAGAGTACAAGGAGGACCAACCAAGTTCTATAGACGCTCTGTATAATAATTTGATGTTATATTTTCTCATTATATATGTTTGGTAAAGGTTTTGTTGTGATAGTTGAAATGCTGAATTACACATCTTTCTATAGCGTCTGATAAAATTGTTTGCTATTCTAATAAATCGTTCATGATGTTCTTGAAATTTCTCTCATTATACAAATTACATATGTAGATGTTTAATATAATATGCTTTTCTCAGTTTGACAGTACTAAGTGTATTATCATTCCATCTTAATAATAATTATCTCACTTGTCATAAAATGTGCAAACATTTTGACCAAGACTGTAGCTGTAATTAACCTGTTGCAAAGGGATGATAATTTCAGCATTAGGTCCATCTCAATATCCCAA
Source organism: Limulus polyphemus (assembly GCF_000517525.1). Classification (NCBI taxonomy): domain Eukaryota; kingdom Metazoa; phylum Arthropoda; class Merostomata; order Xiphosura; family Limulidae; genus Limulus; species Limulus polyphemus. The sequence goes on from NW_013672819.1 coordinate 13,825, forward strand.
TGACTAAACCAATATTAGAAACAATTACCTCTGTCTTGTGGGTAATAGTTTGGTTCTCCCCTCACTTCCAGATTATCATCAGTCATCCAAATGAATTTTTTTTATCAATTCATTGAAGTACTGAACCTCTCAAGGCAATGACCAAACTTGACCTGGATGGACCCCAGCAGTTTTCTGAAGAGAGAACAATGGACATAGCTTGTCTTCATCTCTCATACTGTCCTCTTCTTAGTGACCTACCAGCCCACAAATAAAGTAGGTGCTTCAGTCCTCTTCTCTAGAATACTACTTATGAGAATTCAAAAGTGGAAGTTGTTGTTGCACAACCATCATGAAAGCATTGGGAAGTTCTGCGCACTTACTGATATTCAGTGCAGTTGTATAGACGTATAGAAATCACAGCATATGCTTGCAGCAGGGTAGCCCTTGGAAGTACTTGAGCTAGACATAACTTAAGTATGTATAGAGTATAGTCTGGTTAAAGAGCAGATATTACAGCTGCCACTGCTTACTTTTTACTTTTCTGTGACCTTTCTGAAGCTACCATTTCAAACCTAGTTACCACAGATATCCTTTATTATGATGTAGTTATCTGTAACATCCAAGTGGTTTCACATCATATCATATTCTTAGGCAGTCCCTCCATGAATTTATACAAGATGATATCCTTACAGTCTGCACTTGCTATTCTAGTATGTGCCTACCAAAGCAAGGGATGAAAATCAACTGCAAAAATGACGAACTTCTCTAAATGATCACTCTTTCCAACCCATGAACTCGGCCTTTTGGATAATTTAGCTTTTCTCTTGATTAAAATATTGGCACAAATCATCTCTGACTGTGTGCTAGTTATTAAGTTGATCCTCATTTAAATGCTCAATCAGGCCTAGCACTGGTCTTTCCAGAATCAGCATCAGTTTTTGGATCACTTTCCATAAAACCAGCCATTCCAAGCATTGAAAGATTTAGGGAATCAGCCAGGCACTCCTTAGCTGTATCCGTGAACATTGAAGATCAGATCTATTTCACTTCATTGACATCTGCCTTTGGCTACAGAAACAAAGCATTTGTAACAGTGTGTAGGCCAACATGCAACTAAAACACCAACAGTGTCAGATACATGAGTTGTTGGTGCTCAGAAATGTTTATGTTTGGGTAAATGATCTGTCCCTGGGTAAAAAACAATGAGTTTATGTTGGTAACTTATCTTCCTGCTCTATTTGGTCCCAATATTCTCTAAATTCATCGTGGTTTCAGCAGCACACCTCTTCTTATTAAAAATATTTTGTCAGCCTCACAGGCTGACCTTACTGCTTGCTAATACCTGCTGTCTCTCCTGCTGACAAAACATTTTCAGCTGGACAATTCCATCACACCCTTTAATCTTCTTCATGTGTTCATTGCTGACAACAACCAGGGATGGGTGTTTTGTACAGAAATCCCCATTCAGTCTGAGAACCACCAGCCCATCAACTTACAGTCTTCCTCATCTGTAGGCCAAAAGTAAAGATCCACATTAGAAACTGATTAGCAGCTTTGAAGGTTCTAGGTTGCATTTCCATCACCGGATTTTGTGACAGATTGAGATTGTAGGAAAGTCCCTAACTGAAAGGCGAATGTTCAGGTGAGAACTTTTTATACCTTGCTATTCTTTTAGGTTATGATTTATTCCTCCTTCTTCTCATTCCCATAAGGATTTAATTTGGAAAATGTCATTTCCTAACAATTTCGAAACTTACGACCTGCAAGTGTACAAAAGGAACACAGCAAAGCATGCTTATAAAGAAAGTCAGAAATATATCTTATCTTCAGGTATGCACCAAAATTTCACCCAAATTACCTTTCACTGTGGTATTCTCAGGTGCACTGATAACTTTCAGAAAGAATAGTAACTGCAATAACTAGACATATATCAAAAATGTTTTACAGAATTAAATCAAATTTTCTGATGTAATTTTTTACCCTGTGCATGTTATTAGGAAGAGTTAGTTACACGTATTTTTGTATCATGAGATACTGTACTTAGACCCTTATCTGATTTAAAGTGTAGTATAGAACAATTCTTACTGGCCTTGCCCTGTGCAGGCACATTTAGAAAGTCTCCTCTTCACCCCAGCAGTCGTTTGAAGTCACAATAGAAAATATGAAGCTAGCCAGTAGGTAAACTATACAACACACTATTGTTAATAATATTTTTTTCCTTTGCTGTCCATGTTTGATTTATTCTATACATAACATTTCTAGAACCTTCTGTGTTGTGGATACTTTAAAACTACCTGTTGGATATCATCATACCTGAATACTACAGACTAGTTAAAAAGTAATATTGTGGTGTCATGACCAAAGGTCTTGTTATTGTAGAGTTAATTTTGAATGTACTTCTTTTTGTGTTTAGCTCTTTGGTACTCTAACGTTTGTAAATAATAATCATAGAAGGATACTTTCTAAGACCGTGTATAATTTGTGTGGGAGAGAAGGATATTATGGTGGTATATGCTACTGCAAGCCAAGTCATGCCATTACGACCTTAGCTCAAGAACATTGCAGTCATTAGGATGAAAGCATCTTCAGACTTCTAGAAGATGAGAGCCTCCATCATAAGTGTGCAGTCTCTTAACTGCACATAAGTAGAGAATCTAACAGCAGCTTCCTAACAACATCATCATTTATTTGTGTAGGTAATGTACGAAAATTTAACTTGCCAGTATTTAAGAGGATGGCAAAACAGGACTTGGAGTGTTCCCTCAAATGTTTTAAGTAAGTTGTTACTTGAGTGAATAGACATAGAACAAGCAGTGCAACATCTGATGCTGAGTCTAAATGGCCCTGTGCTCGATGCCTTAAGGCATTTGGGTGAGGAGCAATTGGATGACTGGTACATAATTGCCAACGAGTTGTATCAAAGATCTGAACCTGTGGAAAACAAAGCAATACATAGACTGAGTTCCAAACTCGAAAAAAACCTTGATAAGATCATGGTAAAATACTAATCGACAAATTCATAAAGAAGCTGCCAAATGAACCCATGGAGCACCACGTGTGTCTGGGGTACATCTTGTCTCTTACAGAGGCGGTGATAGTGGCAATATATTTTGAAGTGATTACATTGAACCACAAACTGGATCAGAGGGAGAAATCAACAGCAATGGCAAATGTAGCTGTGGAATCAGCTCCGAGGCATCCGCCAGAGTCGACAGCAGCCCTAGTCATTCAACATACTTCAACATGTTGCTCCAACAAATCTACTGCAGAAAATGACAAAAAGCATCATAGTACACCAGCTGTAATTCCAAATGAATCAGCAGAGATTCCAATGCACTTGGAGTACTAATTCTAAAAGTGACACTGGTATGAGGGAAGGAGCAATTGTTTCAACTGTAGAATGCTTGATCACTGGTAGTGAGCATGTATACCCATATCCTGTTGTCAAACTGGATCATGTACTTTTCAACCCAACTCCAAAACAAATGCAATAAGGTTGACGACAAGAAAAGGCTGCTACAGCACTTATTAGTTTAAACTAGTTAGATAGTCATAATTCCGTCCTATTTTAAGTTTATTATATTTTAATTCATGTGAATTGTATTTTTTATTTGTAGATTCTATTTTGATTTAATGTATTTTGAGATGTAGTATGATTAAGTTGATTTTAATTTAATTTTGCCTTTCAGCTTGACTTACTCTGCTTGGTTGATAGAAGAGTTTTTGTTACCCTTTCTTCTCTTTGTGTAGGAGTCACCATCTCTTTTATGTTCCTTAAGAGAGATGATCACATCATATAATGACCTGTAATCAACTTTCTAATTCAGTTAGTAATGTTTAGTTTTAATGTTAAGGTCTGGAAGACCTTAAAATAAGAAAGTTTTTTTTTTTTGCAGAATCTGCTACTAACTCTATCCTTCCATAGTTAGTTTAGAATATATTCAATGGCTCAATGGTAAATCTGAGGTCTTATAATGCTAAAAGTTAGTTTTTAACATTCGCAGTAGGCCCAACACAGTCCATTATGTAGTTTACATAAACAAACAAACGTTCAGGTAATTTTTAAGCAACTGCTCTGCTCATAGTTATGACATTCTCGTTAACTAGATCATAAACGTGTGCTGATCCTTTTTACTTAGGTTGAGTTTACTTATGGCAGCGACTAGAAGCTTTTACCACTTTTTCCCAGTGTCACTCTCTTTGGGGGCAAGCTTATCTCGAGAGATGACAGATACTTGTACAAATTGATATGAGTTGGGGGTTTCTTCTCTATGTTTGTTATTTGGAATAGTTGTGATGTATGTAGATTAGGATTATGGGATGCTATACTTTGTCTGATTTGCAAGTGCAGTAAAGGATAATTCTTGCCATCCTTGTCCTCTGCAGACATATTTGTAAGTCTACTCTTCACTCCTGCAACAATCTGAAGTCACAACAGAAAATAAGAAGCCAGCCAGTATATAATTATACATCACACATTATTATGGATAAAGATTCTGTTTATTTGTTCACTTGTGTTTATTTTTCATTCTCTGGAACTCGCTTCTCGCGAATAGTGTTGAATTTGAATGTACCAGAATACCACATGGATATAGCCTGCAAAAACAGGCTATATCTAACACTTGAATAAAAAAACACATAGTCAACTAGGGGTTCAAGGGTTAGAAGAAGAAGAAGTAACTTGTCACTGGTTACATGTTTGGTAGTTGAAGAGACAGATCTGACCATTCCATAGCTAAGATGAATGGTAGAGGATTATGCTCATTTGCATAAGTAAGTGTATCAGGATCTGAATTCATTTAACCGGTATTGCGAATTTGATGAATTTAAATCTACCAAGTTGTAACTTTTAGTTTTTAACTTTAGTTTTGCTTTAAATTATTTTATTTCGTAATGATTATTCTGAATGTGATTTATACAGCTCACTGAATTATATTTTGAGTTTGATTTCCATTGCAATATTTAAACATTGTTCATTTTATATCATCTATGTGTAATTATAAGTTTCCTTTGATTTCGTTTGATTTAGCCATAATTTGAGTTTTTTCTGAATTTGTTGAATTACAATTCATTTCAAAGTTAGTTTTAATATTTTATGCTATTCAGTTTTGTGTCGTGTGTAGTTTGGTATTATTCAGTTAAATCATATATTCTGCTCAGTTTGATTTTAATTTTGTTTTTCTGTCAGAGCCTGTTTGTTAATAATATTTCATTTTGTTCCATTATTAACTGTCATGGCATCTTATGTGTCGTATAATGGATGACTACGAAAACCAAGATTACTTTAGTTGACACATGCATTTGTCCTTTGAGGTTAATCTTTAAAATGCAGGCTTAGGAAGGACATAAAATAAGGAAGGGGATCATAATGGTTGAAAACTGCCAGATTTCGCTCTTCCAGAGTTAGAATAAGAGTCTATCTTTATTCGGATGTATCCAGGGAAACTTTTCAAAATCTGCCATGCAGGTGTACTGCAGTTAGTTAAAATCTATGCAAAAGCAATGTGGATAGTCATCACGAACTTCTCGATACCCGTGGTGAACAAAACATAGATAGCCCGTTCCGTAGCTTTGCGCTTAACTACAAACAAACAAAAACTCCCAGACCGCCGTACACACTCCGCTCTGTCATTCTCACTCAGGAGTTGACGTCAGGGACCGTATCAGAGTGTTAAAATGATAAAATGTTTTTGTCATTCGTTATTGGTTATTAAGAGACACAAACAGGGTATCAAAACACTTAATAAAATATATTTACAATTATACTGTGTGTTAAAACGTTCACATTTTTAAAAGGTTTGTTATTTACAACGAAAATTGTTTTTTTTTATTTTTTAGTTATTCGTGTTGGCAGAACAAGAGGTACGAAAAGGATTATAAACTTCACTGTAGTGCAGTTAGCAATATAGTACATCAAAAATATATGTATGCTTAAAACGTGTTTTAATGTTACTAATATTTACATGGTAACCAGTTGTTTTTTCTTTGCTGGTTAATGTAAAGGAAGTTTAGTTGTGTATATTCAATTTAGTACTGATATAAATAGTCTCAAACAATTAATGCTAAATATATTTTCTTTATTAAAAATGAGCTCACAAAAAATGGAAATTAGGTTTTGAATATGAAATTGTTACCATGATGGTGATGTCACACGCCTGATAAATTTTGGCAGGGCTCTTGCTGGCACTATAATATTTAGCACCATTGCCAGAACTGTTTAAAAATATTGGAAGAAATCTATAACTCTTCATGTAAAATACACAAGAGACCCCTAGCAGTAATGATGAAATTAGTGGCAAAATAGATGGTATCCTTTTTCACATATTTTTGTGACACATATGTTATTCGAGACTCCGCAACCAACGAGCAACTTGGTGCACAAATACTCTATGAAAATATATTTTAAAAAATCGTTAGGGTCTGTGTGCTCATCACTAATTCTTGGTTTAACTAAAATTTTCATATTAGCATAGAAAGTAGAGAGCATGCTGTTACTTAGATGGTAATTAAATTACTTAGTAATTTATATTTTTGGTTAATCCACCATCAAATTGACATTTTAGGCTTCTAATCCTATTACTAGTTGAATAATGAAAATCATAAGGATCACTTTATAATCTGGATCGGGTGGAATATTACTAGGTGTTCCTCGTGTTATTTTTGTTTTCGATACATTAGTGTGAGCAGATGGGGTGTTACCGATATTTGACAAGCAATCTGTCTGTCAAATAACAAAACGCGATCAATCACTTACTGCATTAGGAACCCGAGGCTAAATTTTTATCATTTCAATATGCAAAAAAGATGTTTCTTTAGCCATTGTTGAAACAGGCCCGATGTTGATTCCTTTTTTCTTTTTTTTTCTTTTTTGCCCCCTGTGAGCCGGTTCCCAGCCTTAGGTTAGCAATCCAACCAAAACGGGCCGAGCACACAAGGTCATCTGCCGCTTCCAGGGCAAGCTGAGTTTCCCTTGACGACTAGGGTAATATTGGCCCGAGTACGAGTTCCTACCACCAAATTACTTAGTGCAGTGAGGTGGATGATAGCCTGCAGCAATAGTGACGTCCGCGTTCGGCCTCTTTCGCTTACTGTTTATACACTCGGCGTCAGAGAAGGAGTGAGATTTGATATAACAAGTGCGTGTAGTCAGACGTGACAAATTGTATTTACCTAGGGATATACGTATTCTAGGACGGTAAGTATATTTGAATGATTGTATTATATAATACGTATATGTACCTAGTTCAGTAGCTATAGAAGAAGATGTATATACTGAGATAGACAGACGTATTAAAAACAATTACAATGCTAGTTTACTTTGTTTTAACATGGTTCGTGGGAGTGGTGCTTTACGGAGTTCCTTATCAAACGAATGACAATTCTTATTCTAAGAAACTTGGGCCATTTCGTACTTATGAACGATTTAAGTTTGTAATTTTTTTTTCGTGACTGAAATGCTGATTTTAAATGTATTAATTCGAGAAATCCCAAGATTGAGGCTGTGAAGTTAGAATTCTATTTCTTTTCCGAGTTGTACTTCTAGTCTACTAGTTTATATTACAGTGTTGTATATTCAAACTGTTTTAGATTTGTGAATCCATTGCCAAACTATGTTAACACTATTTTTAATATTTATTAGAGATCACAGCAACTTAGCATGATTTTATAGATTTTTTTTGGAGCGCATTGTATTATAGTACTTTAAAATTTGTCATTGTACTATGTCAATAGGAGTCTCCACGTGTTGTTTGTGTGCTGATTTTTCATAATTGTCGCTTGGTAACATAAATTAAATATCTTACTCTTAAAATACAGAAAGATTCAAACAAAAATGGAAAGAAAAATATGTGACTAATGTTTTATTTATCATAATTATTAATTAGTTAAAAATAGTAGATGTAAGAACATATCACAAATACATGATCAGACAGGTTATATTTTAAACAATCTTAATAGGGTATTCAGTCAAGAGGTGATACTAGTGTCACAACGTATTCAGACTCAACAGGTTTCATTTTTCCACGAGAAAATGTTTGATTTGTTACTTGTACATAATGAACATGCACCTGAATGAACATTAGGCCTACATGTGAAAATTGCTCTTACGTTCAATGTTCTGAATATCGACCCTTCGGAATGTAGGACTGAAACACTTACCATTACTACTTACTAGAAAACTAATAGTCATAACAAAAAATGTGCAATACTTCTTTATTTCACACTTGTGGTACAGTATTAAATAAATTATAATAACAAATCTTAATCTTCAGTAAATATAGTTAATAACTCTGTGACGTTTAGTACATCAAGTTAAAAAACAATTAATTAATACACTTTAGCTCCACTACCACGCCACACACACTAATTTAATAGCTAAACACACGTACTGGTTAATCCATTTTTCCAAAACTGGATTCGCAGAAAGACGTGACTATGACTTGAAAGATAGTCTGCGTTCAGGTTTAATTGCTGTAAATCATGCATGATTCATTTTCGTGTAAGGAGTGGCGTTTCAGTCGCCTATGTGTGGTCTTCGTAAGACAGGGAATTTATTTTCGTAAATTTCGGAATGGAAGAGGTTACAGGTAGGTCCGTCAATAAAAACTACACACGGTCTGTTTACAGTACAAATGATATATAAATAATTAACAATAAAATTTCAGTGAAGCATTAAGTGAACACAAATATAAACCTATTATTATAAATAATGATATTTATCATGATTTTTATAACATTTGTTTGAAAATTAATTGAACGAATGCTGTTCATCATAGAGCAATGAAATTTGGTGGATATACTAATAAGTCCTGGTCGCCGGATCGAAACCCGACACCGAACATGCTCGCCCTTTCAGCTGGGGGGACGTTATAAAGTTACGGTCAATCCTACTATTCGTTGGTAAAGAATAGCTCAATAGTTGGCAGTTGATGGTGTTGGCTAGTCTTGACACTTCAAAATTAGGGACAGTTAGCCCTCAATTGGCTTTGTGCAGAATTCAAGAAACAAACGAAACCAATGAGACTATAGGAAACACGAATTCATGGTTATTGAAACTGCCATCAGAGACCGCTAAACCTGCTCATATGGTCATTATTCGTTTCCACGACGGCCTACATCTTTGGAATAACGCGATAAGAGGTTGATCTAAGCTGTCCAATAACATGCTATTGGATGGCACACTTCATTTTTTATTGTGGGGTTACCTAAAGTCAGTTGTGTTCTGTATCGTGGGGCGCCTGCTAAATTGACGTACTTGACAGCTTTACTCATGATGTAAGGAATGTCATAAAATATGATAAGTGTTCAAGCGGTTTGCTGATTCCGTGCGAGAATGTATGGCTTAAAGTCTTAGTTTTGGCAATTTATTTATGCGTGTGGAAACACTTTAAGTTATTACACACGAGATGTTTAACTGAAATACAGTGTGAAACTAATAACAGTTATAGCTGAGGGGAGCATAAATAAAATAAATTTGGGTGTGGTATCGAATTACAACAACAGGGCCGTAGGAACCGGTAAAGCCTGACCACTTTTTCATGTTATGTATAGCTACAACTTATGTATTAAAACTTGCTTTAATTCAACACATTACTTTGTGTGTTTGCAGTATTTGTAGTTGAAATAGCTCAAGATTCAATCTCATAGCATTAAATTTTAAAAACTTTACTGGGGGGGGGCATGCTCCTAGACCATCCCTAGAAACGGCCATGCAGCAATGGCCTGACCACTCCAAAAGCCTCCCAGTGACACAGCTGTATGTCTGCGGACTTACAACGCTAGAATCCGGGTTTCGATACCCATGGTGGGCAGAGTACAGATAGCCCATTGTGATTAATTACAAACGAACAAACAAACCACTCCAAAACTGCTTCCTACGGCAATGAGTAAGAAACAATGAAGTAAATATTCTCTTAACTAAACGTGTAAGAAGTATTAGAATACTAGCGTAAAAGTCCCTCAAAAATAACGGGAAACAATTGGAAACCAAAAACTATTCCATATAAAACTGGCAATACACAAAATAAATAAATACATAAAAATATATATAATTTCCTTCCCAATGAACATATAATTGAGTAAACACGCTTCAGATAAAAGATTAAAATCTACGATGACCATGTGATTACATACATACATACATACATACATGTTCTTCTGAGGAAACGTCTGTCCTCTTCCCTGCATATAATTGGTATCTCCAATCTGTTTTAACAAAGGCTTTTTCGCAATAATTCCCAGGAGTCTTCCCGGCTTTACTATTTGTATCCTGTCTAGCTTGACGTCATAATGATATAGATGATGATGTGTCACATACATAACGCCATGCCTGATCTGGTCCTGGGAACTCTCCCTCCTTGATAGGTTTTATATAGCAGAAGAGGGTGCCGAAATTTAGGAACTATTTACGCCCATGTTAGCAATTAAATACAACTAAACTGGGAACTGGTAATCAAAAGAGGAAATTTTATAGGAGAAAAAGTGGAATTGGACTCGTGTAACTTACGAAATTCGTAGAAATCAAGAACCCGACTGACACTTGGTTTATATATTAATTTAATAAAATTGTTACACGCTGTAGCACACGTATACACATCCAACATTCATTGTTGTTTGTTATTCTGTATCAGAACGGACATGGCACTCACCAGTACCCGGGTAGAGCTCTCTAAAAATACAGTTTCTCCCTGCTTATTACAGTTAGCTATTGTAAGTTTTAGACTCTGAGTTTCGTTTGATATTGAATGTGTTTATTGATAATTTAACTTAGTTCCCCCCCCCCCCAAATAACAGACAATTGCAGACAAAGGGAATAAATGTGGGGCCCAATTACTTTTTATGCTGAGAGGCCCATCTGTTGGAAAGAAAGAGTGTGAAATTATGGTATTTCTTGTTCCAGTTCTTCTAAAAAAGAAATGTCCCCTCGTGTCAACATTCGGTTACAGCAAGCGTTTACTGTTAGAGCAAAATGGTTTATCAAATTAAGTGAAAGTGGGTTTTAAACTGTTGCTGATATATTCTGTTCATTAGAAACTTAATTCCACGTGGGGTTATAACGAGGCTGCTTCGAAACTCGGGAATATCGAGAACCACGTAAATAAATGCAAAGTGAGAGGGAAACACATTTTTTTTCTTAAAACATAAAAATCAATCCAAAAGAGATAATATGCATTATAAACGTATCCTCTATTGACTTGTATCCAGTTTATTTTGAAATAAAAATCAAAGGTTTTGTTCTATAGTGAAACAAAATGAAGTGAGATACATCTTATCAGTTTATTTATTATTAGTGTAACGTGCTTTAAAATCAGCCAAACAATATATAGTTACCGTTATTATTTCATCATCGAAAATTTTAATTATTATATTGACAAGTTGAAACTCAACTAACTAATTAAATGTTACAAATTTTATGTTTAGATCTATACCAAGTGGCCCAGCGCGGCCCCGTCACACCAAACATGCTCGCCCTTTCAGCCGTGGGGGCGTTATAATCTGACGGTCAATCCCACTATTAGTTGGTAAAAGAGTAATCCAAGAGCTGGCGGTGGGTGCTAATGACTAGCTGCCTTCTCTCTAGTCTTACGCTGCTAAATTTGGGATGGCTAGCGCAGATAGCCCTCTTGTAGCTTTGCGCGTAATTCATAACAAACCAAACCATACCAAGTTTTTTGTATGCTGATATGTTTTCTTTGTTCTGTATTCGTGTTGGCTAGCTCCTTGGATGTGAGAAAATATTTGTATTTATGGCAAAATTACTAAGGCCATCTACTGCGTTCTTAATTTTGAATTACTGATAAAAGGGAAGGGAGTCGGTCAGCAGCACCCTATCTCTCACCCACGTCAAGGAATTTACTATTACTCTTATAACTACTCGCAGCTTAAAGTGCGGAGAATATTTTGTGGCATTCGCATGGATTCGAAACCATCTCACTAGCTCTGGCGCCCCGCATGTGAGAAAGATAGCTTGTATGATCCGTATACAGATAAATACATATGTTAGATATCGGAAATGCAGTTCTCGTCGTGACAGCGAGCGATATGAAAACGTGACATGCACGGCAAGTCTTGCGATGAAAATCTGTTGGAGGTTTGAAAGAAAATTTTGCGTTATTCATTGTCTGTTTAAGCCATATGATATTTATTTTGTTACAGAAATTGTTATATATGTTTCAAAAATTGATCACACGATAAGCTGAAATATATATTTTGTTTGAACAATCTTTAATGGAAACTGAATGGCAAGATAAGCACACGTTTACCGTGCTTTTTATACTGTTTTATATACGAGAGTTAGAGACATTTTCCGTATTTTTTATTCCATTTTTTAGCAAATTACAGTATAGAGTGCGTTATTTACTTTTGGCGCTATATTGGCAGAATATTGTTTCGTATTTTAAACCCACTTGGTTCAGTCATTTATCCACTTTAGCAGATGCCATGAAACTGCAGGGGAAATAAATAAAACAGTATTGTTAGCAGGTAAAAGCCAGTTGTATTTTTTAAGTTTGTTAAAAAACAAAAAACATTGTTACACACACAAACTTTCTTAAATATAATTATTTAAAAAACTGAAAGCACGTATATGTATGTTTATTACTAAAGTTTTATATAAACATGCGTTTACGAAAGTCAACTTACAGCAACTGATTACTGTCAATTAATTTTTGTATTTGTATTTCCTTATTTATATTTTTTAGAATTAAATTTAATCATTTATTGTATCGTGGAGTATATACACCGCAAGTTTTAATGTGCTCCCGCTTGCGTGCATGCGCACTCGCTAACAGTAGCTGCGAAATTAAAGATGAATAAATAAATATAGGATCACTGTGTGAGAAAACGACAATTTAAAATACCATGTGTATGTATTATTTAAAAAATTTATAACTGACAGTATCTCTTTAGCCACGCAAAAAGTCTATATATGCTGTAAATACTAAGTAGAATCAAGTTTTTTACATGTATATCTAGGTTACTGAATGTATTAGGTCTCATTGTATTTAACAGGATAAACTTTACATTATTGAATAACGGCATCATAGGTGTAAGATTAGTTTTATCACTAACATTATTATTATTATTACAAAATACCCTGGTCAGGCCTTAAATCGTTAATACTATACTAATTTTTAATAGCTTTATATTTTGTTTCTGGCAAAGCTACTACAGCTATCAGCCACCGTCTCTAATTTTGAACTGCCGAATTACAGGGAAGGCCAGCAGCACCCAATGCCAACTTTTGGGCGACGTATTATCAACGAATAGTGGTTTTAACGGCTCCACGGCTGAAACGGCTAGTATGTTCGTCACCATGTTTCGATCCCGTGACCAAAAAATTGCTAATAGAGTGCTGGGTCCTTTTTAAAGTTAATAGGATGTTTCAATTTAACAGCCGCTGAGAGTAAATTTATCCATTGCTTCAGTGTAACTCGCTGTTTTTCTCGGCGTTTCCATTAAAACATTTCCATTCTTGTAGACTACGAGTGTAAATAGAAAAAATTAAACTGGTATGGTGTCGCATCTTCTATAGCTTTCTGTGAAGTCTGGCCTATACATGAGAAAGTTAAGTGTTGGATGAACTGATGCACAATAAATGTGACAAGGAAGTAACATGTATCATTTGGAATGCAAACCTCCCATAAATAGGTCAAACCGTGTATTAGTGTATTACGAAAGTTGACTAGAGTAGGTAAATATGACGTTAGCTTTATAGAGTGAAGCGTGTGTTGACTAGGCCCGTTCCTATTGTAGACTGGTTGATTCTAGGTAGTCCTTTATAATATTTTAAATTACGGCTCTGCTGTCTCGCCCATTTTATCTGTATTAAATCTGGGATCTTGTTAGTACCAGAAAAAACATTCCGTTAACACTGTCAGTGTGGCCTAAAATTATCTTTAGTATTTCAAGGTTTAATAATTAGATAACTAAAGAAATACAACTATGTAGTTTTCAACATCTTGTAATCAAACTCAAACAGTTTTTCTGACATGCCAGTAGACTTTTACATGTGCACCATTAGTGGCTGTCAGCACGTTTAACTGATATTCGATTTCAGTCCAGTTCGCTGAAACACGTCTACAGTTACAGTGTCGATTGCTTCAGATAGCCTGATCTTTAACTCGTGATGTTTGCTATAGATGTGCGATACACGATGTCCTTAACATACCCCCTAAGAAAGAAGTCTAGTGGAGTGATGTCTAGTGAACGCGGAGGCCACGGAATTAACCCACCCTGAAAGCCAAAGACGCATTGAACCTTTTCTTGCAAGGTTGTCATTTTACGAGGTAACGCTACTCACTGGAGTGAATAAAAACATGACAATAAAAACTGATTGAGTTTGACTACAAGTTCTTGAAAACTGCATGGTTGTATTACTTTAGTTAGTTAATTATCAGGCAGCGCGGTAGCGATACCTATGTAAGTATGAGTCCAGTTCTCGTTTTTTTTCTTCCTTTCTTTCAGCTTTAACTCGTAAACCACAGTGTGCCTACTTCCAGCCTGTACACCAAAAACATTTAACTATTCCCTAGGATGTGTCTTTAGTTACAGCCCAAATATATGCAATGGTACAGTTTGTTTAATATTTCTCAATAAGTCTATAAATAAATAAATGGCGTCACTTGTGGTGCTCATCTTAAAAAATAAAATAAAATAATAATAAATTAAAAATCCAGAAACTAGCAATAAAAACATTTATTCTAAAATTGTTGGGATGTAGGGATAAAAAAAAGATAAGAAACTAGAGAGTATTTGAGATGGGAGGAAAATCTGAATCGCCCATTCCTGCATTCTACTACCTAACTTATATATGCATTCACCCACTGAGTGGTTGAATGCAGAAATGGGTAATGCAGATTTTCCTCCCATACCAAATGATCTCTAGTTTCTGATATTTTTCCATCTTGTTACATATTACAATTTCGAATAGGCTAAAATTGAGTTAGATTGTGATTTAGTTTTAGTAGTTAAATAATGCCGATATGTATCAAATTTGATATTTGCCAACAAGATTGATACTCACACTTTTCTTTTTAATACAAATATATTTTAATATACAACCATTAATAAAATTTATAATAACAGTTATTACAAATAGTTATTACAAACAATGATTTATATGCAAAAATTTTACAATACAAAGCCTTCTTTCTAGTCTGGAACTTCCTTGATATCTTATTGAGAGTTCACGATGAGCAAATTAATTTCAAGTTGACGTAGGTACAATTCACTTAATGTGAGCCTCGCTGATCACACGCCGATTACAGGTCGAGCTTCAGTTTTTTACCGCTGAAGTTATACAATATACTCTTAAAAGTACTAATGTCCGATGTGAATCTACTGAAGTTAAGTAGTTTATAATGTTCGAAATTTATAAATGTTCCAGGTTGAAATTTACAAATTTTTTTGGTCAAATATCTGGTAAAATTTCCCGATTAATAAGCGTTAATCATAATTATAGCTTCCAAAGTTTATTGTATACCAACTATAACAAACGAATAATATTGTTACGTCTCTGGTCGTTAGTTAATTTTCCGTAAAAATTATTTCCGAAGAAACTTTA
>NW_013672819.1:30305-31313 GCF_000517525.1 Limulus polyphemus
AAACATTTTGCTATGATATTTACAGATTTTCCCAGAACTTAGGACTCAGTCATTACATAGATATTGTTATAAAAAGAAACACTGTATACTATTGTAAAGTTCTGATGAACTGTTGAGGAGATTTAAAAATACCATTTCGATAAACAATCCGAGCCATCCCTACATAAGCAGTGCTACTGCCTGCCTGATGCTTGTATCGCATTCTTCTTTAGATTGTCTAATTTTCTTAAATAAAACGAGAATGGCATTTGCCTCACCAATAAATTGACCTGTAAATTTTTTTATAAATTCTCTTTTGAATATTTTTATTATTCAAAAAGTTTATTTCCCCTCAATTTTACCTAGCGGTTAAGTATTGCTACTTTTTAATTAATTTGAAGGCAAGAGATGATGCTGCGACTTGTTCTTGCTAATTTTCGTGCTGTATGTGCGTTCATTGTAGGCTAAATATTATATATACACACTTATGAACTTAATATGCCTACAAGCTGTAAAAACTGAAATAAACGTATAATACTTGTAAATAAGTAAGTACACAACAAAACTTGTTTGCTGATTAGTTAAAATATTTACGCATTAATTATTTGATTATTTGGAAAATGAAATACAAATAAAATTCACAAACAAACTATTTATAATAATAATATTATTATTATGCCTTTTGAGTTTGGTTATTTTTAGTGTCTTCCTCCCCACTATTAAGATTGTGACAAATCAGTAAATAAAGTAAGCCCTACACATCATATTTGTTCCGAGATTTTCATAATTTTGGGAAAATAAATCCAAACAATAGAATTTTATTTTATGTATTTTAATTAAAAATCTCTGTAATCGGTGTTTATATGAATTTGTAGAATAACTCATTGGTGCTACTATAGCGTGAGGTCTACCTCCCGTTAGTACTATAGCGTGAGGTCTACCGCTGCAATATCCATCCCTCATGAATATCACACATTTTCATACATTTATTTTAGCGATAAACACTTAATTTGAGACATTTTTATACAT
>NW_013672819.1:31420-36992 GCF_000517525.1 Limulus polyphemus
AAACACTTAATTTGGGACATTTTTATACATGTTTGATAGAGCTGGGTGGGCGACATATGGCGGTAGACCTCAAGCTATAGTAGCAGCAATTTAGGGTCAATAAAAAAAAAATACCAACTATTATAAAATTAGATCCTCTTTCGCTTTTTTAGCGGGAGTTACGAATCGAATCAGATCCATGGCACTGCCAGCGCCATGTGTAAGATTTCGCCCAAGATTTCCCCTTTATAGGACTACTAAACTTTATGCTATGGTAGCTCTGACGAGTACTGGAATGACCTAATGGTCAGCATGTCCAGTTATGAAATCGAGGATTTGTGATTCGCGTCCTATTGCCACAAAAGCATGCCCTTTACTTTGGATCCATTAGTACGTTATAATAGTGATGGTCAAATCCACGATTTGGTGAGACAAGATTAGCCCAAGAATGGATGGTAGATACTATTGACTAGATGCCTTCTTTCTAGCCTATCAGTAAAAAATTGGTGGTGGCTATAATAGAACACCCAGTTATTCGGTTTTAGAAAACTAATAAATTCAACACCATGAACGTTTACTAAAAATAATCGTGTTAGATAATTATTGAATTAACAAGTATTTTCCTTTTTAGAATTTTGTGGCAAAAAGATGAAATAAATGACGAAATCCTGACTGCAAATTTCTTTTTAAAATCCTACGTGTGTACCGCGAATTGTAGTTTACAGTTTAAATAACACATTTTTAGTTTCACTAGTAGAATGTTTATTTTAAACGATGGGGCTAGGGAGACGAATTGGTAAAGTCATAGAAAGCGAGTCATATTTGAATTCTAAAAATTGCTAAAATGATTTTAATCCTCAAGTTTCAGAGTTTTTTTTAAATACCGTTGACAACCAGTGAAGTCCACATATTTCATTATATTGAGTAACTTTATGTGTTAGCATCCTACGGCACTTAGTGTAAAGATGTGAACAAAAACATTGACTGACATTACTAATTTTTTATGCAAAATACGTAGGGAATCTTAATAGTAAATTACTGGGATTAATTGCAATATTGACGTTATTTTTGTTTACATTTTAATATAACTCGTATGTTATCAAGGACTCTGAAGCCAACAAAGTTATAAAGAAATTTGGTGCACAAGTAGTTAGAAAAGGCGTTCGGAAAATCAATGGTTATGGACCTCATCGGCAAGAGAAAGAGTCTATTTTAAGTCGATTAATATTCATATAATGACTTCTTAGATTAAAGAAGTTGATTCACGTTATGTAAATCCTTTATGTATAAAGTAATTTGCCCCCAGTGACACAGCGGTATGTCTGCGGACTTGCAACGCTAGAATCCGGGTTTCGACACCCGTGGTGGGCAGAGCACAGATAGCCCATTGTGTAGCTTTGTGCTTAATTACAAACAAAATAGTTTCTTTGAACAATGACCGAAAGATACTTGCCAAATAACCTGTCTGATTAATAAGTATCTAAGTAAAGCATACATACGTGTACATACATACACAATATATACTTGTATGCATACATGTATACATACTTATTGGAAGGTCTTATTTTTTATTATAATTTTTTTCTTTTACTCCACTGTTCTTATTGCTATTTTCTTGTCTGAATATTTTATGTAGTTTTTGTTTTGTTTTTTTGTAATAAGAACTATAAGGAAAGTAACAGTTATATGATATGAAATCCTCGAAGGACTTTTATCGTTTTTTTGAAATCCTGTATAAGTATATATATCTTTGAGCATTGTGATGACGACAAGATCATCAAGTTTTACACTCCCATAACTAGCAAAGAGCATGTCTTAATTCAGGTATGTTCTAGTAGATTTTTTTTTTTTTCTAAATTTTAGTGCAGGTGTTCTGCACGAAGTTAATGACATCCTTTTATACCGGATGTACAAATACCAGAAGCTTACGTTAATCTTCTAGCTTAGATGAATTTACATAATAAACGACTGTGTTATTAAACTTTCTTAACGACTTTGTTATTGTTTGACTCTATTTCTCTGTCATTCCCTACTGGAGTGAGGTAATGTACATTTCGAGAAATAGCACAGAGATTTTTTTACAAGTTAATATGTATTGGAGGTTTATTTCCCTTAAATCTATATAATGGGAATGATCGTTGACTTAGGTAATCTAAGAATTGTGCTAATACTGCACTAAGACTTATCTGGCAAGCCTTCTCTCTCTATTTCAGCAGACATAAGTTTTACAACGGACTTAGAACTCGACCATTTAAGTAATAAGTCGCACTGACTGAATGAAGATTTTATTTGTTCACTTGTGCCTGATTTAATTCTTTGCTGTCCGTGTTTGAAATTACTTTCTGCATGTCATTTTCTAAAGCTTACCTGTGTAGTTTAGCAAATTTTACTTTGAACATCATCTTTGTTGTTGTTGTGTAAGTAAAATTTAAATAGTTATAAATAGTATGGTATTTTTGTTTATCCACTGTACACAATACATATAGATTTTTTTCTTAGCACACGTTCTTAAGGTCTATTGTTTCAGAATCACTTGTTGTTATTAAAAACAACAAAATAAGAGTTTTGTTGTCGATTTGGTAAACTGAGCTGTTGCGATATTCTCAGGTAAACTGACAAGCTTTAGGAAAGAAAAGTAACTGCAACATGTGAAGATACGAAAGTAAATATATTACACATTTAATTTCTGATCTAAGTGAGTTGACTTAAAAGTGACTGGATACGGTTTAAAATAATGCATAAGCAGAAACACTATTTGTATGTAGCACAAAATAAACATAGAACTCTGTACAGATGAGACAAGTACCCAAACGCTGGAAGCACTAATCCATAGAAACGAATGATGAGAATCTGCTGAAGTTCAGAATTTCATTAAAAAATCTAAAAACTATGATAGGGACAATTCTTTCAGAATGCACTTGCCATCCATGTCACTTGTTGGTCTTCTCATGCATGCAAGTTAAGATAGGGGAACTCAGTCTTTTGGCATTCCTAAGTTTTTACACAACCAATGCCACTAGAGAACAAACTAGCACAATGAATCACCTAACAACAGCTTTTGTGGGAAAATTCAGTAACTAGTGACTAGCAAGAGAATAAACCATAGTCATTTTCTTTATATGTAAAACGTTTTTAATATTATTTCATTACATTCTGACGCACAACACAGTGGCGTACATACTGGTAGAACAGCTACCTGGTTCAGCTCATAAGAGGTCCATTTGTGCAATATGTTTAAAATGAATACTTTTTGTGCTCACAGGTACATCTGATGATTTTTGGACCTATATACCTGCCCAACACACAGTAATAACTCGTGAGAGATTCAACAAAGAGCAGGACAGGTGCTGCAATCTTCAAGGATCCCCCTCCATACACTCACGTGCACACCCGCTGTAATTTTACAAACAATCAAAAACATGGCTTTATTTTATTTATGATTTTTTTAACGTAACATTAGTAAGAGGAGAGGCAAAACATTCTTACCTTCAGAGCCCTCATAGATCTATTTACGCCATTAGTAAGGTTGTATAAAAAAAAATAACTGTTGTGGTTTGAACGCCTTTTACAAGCTGGTGAAGCATGATTTTAATTATTTGTCATAAGAAATTAGTATTGGGCCTTTTATATTTTTAAACACTACATGCTTTTTCAAGTCCCATAGGGATTTTCAAGAATTAGAAGAGTGTATAATAATAGTATTCCAACCACGCAATATCTCTTGGCGACAACATAGTGTGGTTGGAATATTGTTATTATACACTCTCCTAACTTTTGAAAATTCCAATGAGACTAGAAAAAACATGTAGTGTTTAATAATATAAAAGGCATAATACTAATGTCTTTGACGAGATATTAACAAAAAATGTAATTATTTTATAAGCTTTAGCATCATTAAGAGTTTCTAGTAATTTAAGATAATATTTGGGGCAAACATGCAAAAGGTATTTGCCCAATTCTAATTATTTTAGTTTATATTACTTCAGTTATTAGAAGAGAGAATATTTCAGGAGTATCAAGTTAGGGCCCCTTCATTTTCGTATTGTATGTGTTAGGTTTCCCTTCAATCAAAAATAAATTAATACCCCATTTTCTCAATATCCTTTTGCAGTTTCATTACTATAATTAATTCGTTTCGGAAACTTGATAACCAACGTTACTTTAGAAACCTACGTGACTAATTATACTTGTATATATTTTGTGTCATATAAAAAGAACTACTTCCTGTAACTTCAACTGTAGTCTTATTTTGGTATGATTGTGGATTTCAGTTATGATTTTTATCAAGTATCTTATAAAAACTTTGCATGACTTATAGTATGACAACAAAATATCTTAGCTTTTAACAGTTTTTTATTAGTATTGTTCTTGTTGCTTTAAAAATCAGTGTTACTAAAGAAAGACATCAACTTAAGACTGCAGAACAATAGTAACTTATACATTACATATATCAGGCAGGCGGTAGCACTGCTTATTTAGGGATGGTTCGGATTATTCATTGAAATGGTATTTTAAATATCTTCTCAATAGGTCATCAGAACTTTACAATAGTATACAGTGTTTTCTTTTATAAAAATATCTTTGTAATGACTAAGTCCTAAGTTCTGGGAAAATCTGTAAATATCATAGCAAAATGTTTGAATTTCTTGTTCTTCTTTATTCTGCTTCTTTTTTATTAACCTGATAACCCAAAACAACGGTGTCAACTAATTTCACTGAGGTGACATAGTTTCAAACGAAGCATCTTCTTTTATAATTGTTATTAATAACAGGAAGTAATTTAAAAGAAAATCATAACTCTACTGTAAACAATGTTATCATTACCTCTTGAAGTTCGCTTTCTTACAGAAACTTTGTGTTCCTTTAAAAAACTTAAGTATAGGATGAAACAGGAATTACCAGTCAATAATAGATAACCAACAAATATTATAGTTGGAGCCTCACTGTCTTTAGAACTTGGTTATAAATACAACCTTTCTATGTCTATTGAAACACTGCATTAAAAAACACACAAATAAGTAAAGAAAACTTTTCAAAAAAAGGAAGTAAATGTGGGGATGGCTAATATCAATCTTTCAAAAACAATGCGAACAAGATAGTAGGAATGAGTTTGAGCTTTTAATAAAATATTTTATGTTTACTTTTTTACAAATGTTTTATATTTAGTTCTTACTTAAGTTCAAAAAATAATTTAAGTATCGAAACGTAATTTCATATTTTCTCCACTTCCATTTATAATATTTTTATTATTTAGTTAAACAGTTCTTTTGTTATTTAGGTGGTATAGTTAACACTGATGAACTAATGCGACCATTTATGCGACGACATTTTGAAAGTTCTGGATTAAATTAATTTAACTTTTTTTCATTAATGCCTTCATTTAATAATGTAGAGATTATCTTGTTAATACAATGAGACCAATTATATTAAATCTTAGACATACATATAAAACTTTATCCTACCTAGTATTTATAGCGTATATGGACTTTCTGCGTGTCTAATGAGGTACAGAAAGTTATAAATCCTTGATATGATACACAGTTTATACAACTTAATTATTAAAAGATTTAGTATCTCTCTTGGAGACAGTCAC
>NW_013672819.1:37992-40133 GCF_000517525.1 Limulus polyphemus
CATGATAACCCAAAACAATGGTGTCAACTAATTTCACTGAGGTGACATAGTTTCAAACGAAGTATCTTCTTTTATAAGTGTTATTAATAACACGAAGTAATTTAAAAGAAAATCGTAATTCTAATGTAAACAATGTTATTATTACCTCTTGAAGTTTGCTTTCTTACACAAATTGGGTTTTCCTTTAAAAAAAAACTTAAGTACAGGATGAAACCGGAATCACCAGCCAATAATAGATAACAAATATTATAGTTGGAACCTCATCGTCTTTAGAACTTTGTTATAAATATAACCTTCCTATGTCTATTGAAACACTGCATTAAAAAAACAAGTAGAGAAGAAACTTTTCAAAAAAAGGAAGTAAATGTGGGGATGGCTAATATCAATTCTTCAAAAACAATGCAAACAAGATAGTAGGGATGGCATTTGCATCATTCTTAAATAATAGGACAGGTACATAGTGTAGTAGAATGTTAACAGACAAAAATAGGATAGATTAAACTCAATTGTTATTGAATAGTTGTATATATTGCTATATATATTAACTCTTGCCTGTGCTATTATGTAGGGATGATGCAAATGTCATTCCTACTACCGTGTTTACATTATTTTTGAAGGATTGCAATGAGCTTTCCCAACATTTACTTCCTTTTTTGAAAAGCTTTTTTTTACTTGTTTATTAAGGTACACAGAGACTGCCGACATGAAGCTCGTTTTATCAGTTAACAACGTGTTACTTATCGTGCGCTCAATTATAAGGCCCGAATATATCCGAATACAGTCTGACATAAAATGACAGATGAAATAAGATATCAGAAAGTCCGACACCAAGAAATGAGATTTTGAAAATTAAGATATTTTGATAATGCTTGTTTTTTAATATGCAACTCTGATGACAAACGTGTTGGATTAATGTAGTTGTGTAACAAATGACACGTTTTAGTTCAGTGTTATTATTAATAAGTATCCTTCTGTAGACAGTGCTTAACTATTATTTTCAGAGATTGAATGATAAAAGTAACTTTGTTTTTTTCAATTTTGTCTGTGATGCAGCATGCTGCAAAATTTTATTATAAATGAAATGTAATAAGTAAATGGAAATTTTAGAAATTTCATTTTATTTTTATTTTTTTAATCAAGCTGCTTGTCAAATATATGTCATTTATCTATCGTGACAACGTTAATATGTTTTAATTGATTTATTTCAATAGTTAAAGTTGAAATAATATAGTTTAAAATACTTTTTAGTATTTTAATTTGCTTGTTGATATTAATCACAATGCGATGTTTTTCCAGGGCACCTTGACGTAATGCATATGCTCCCCCACTTGAAATGCTTTTTATTATTCAAAAACTTTAATAATAATCATAAATTGAATAGATACATGACGATCAGGTTATGAGAGTTCAACTACGAAAATGACACGGCTAAGTCATTATGGAAATATGCTGGGTACCTCCATCAAAGTAACTCAGAATTGTTCAAAGTATCGAAGCAGTAGAGTTAATGTTTCGCGTATTTGAAACTCTTGAGAAATCTATCTTATTTTTACATAAAATCACAGTAAGAGACATATTAGAAATATTACATTTATTGATTTCAAGTAATTTTTAAGCGAATATGTCAGAAAGGTGATAAATATGCATAACACGTGCTTTTCTTTTCACGCTTGTGTGTCACTCTAGTGCCGCAACACTGTCTTGAATATACCTGAATAACGTGAAAAAATATCTTGCTTACCATCATGACCTTGTCTTCACTGAACTCTTCAACTAAGTGTATAATAATACTCGAATAAACTTGTAACGCCAGGGTATTCCCGGGCATTAACATTGCTCAGAGCTCTTTTTTTTTTTTATTGTACCTCTCAATTTCGAACTTCCCTTGAGCACTTGTAGAGTGCATTCACCTGTGAAGAAGCAGAATATAACGTACTTTAAATGGACAAAAATACATAAATGGTCACAATTTTTTTTTCAACTCCAGCTTAGTTTAATTGTTTTTCGATTTGGTTTTAGAAAATGTTCACGATATATTAAAGTTAACTTGTATATCCATTTCCTGGCGTTCTTAGAATTATGTATGATATGCCCAGGCCCGCCGAAAGGGGGGGAGGGCAAAGGGGGAAACTGCCCAAGGG
>NW_013672819.1:41133-42659 GCF_000517525.1 Limulus polyphemus
TTTGCATATAAACGCTTGATACATTAAGAACGACTGAAATAATAATTTGAGTAATAATTAATATGTATTTGTTACTTTATAGATTTAATAGATATTTGTTGCTACTGTTACGACAGCGGAGGTCACGTGACGCTAGTAACACGTCATGCACTTCTAGAATGTTCATGAAACCTCGGGAGGTTGCTAGATTTCGGTATTCTTGTACATACAAGACGGTCAGGACGTGACAGCAACAATGTGTAATTGAACTGCGGATAGAGAGAGACGTATTGTTGAGCACGTGAGACGTTCGTTGTGAATTATAGCGTTTGTTATAGTGCGACTGTGGAAGTTAAGTGTATTGCAAAGTTGTATTCAGAAAGAATAAAACAGTTTTAATTAAGAAAGGACTTGTATCGCTAAAGTTTCTTCGGAAAGAATTTTTACGGAAAATTAACTGAGACCGAAGACGTAACATTACTTTATTAACGTTTTTACGCTTATACTGTGAGGTAAAAACGGCTGCTACTGTGATTTAGTCTGGTTTATGAGCTCGTTGCTGTCCTAATTTAGGATCTTCTTTTTAATAAATTATTGGAAATGTTAAAGAGAGAGAGAGAAAGGGGGCCTGGCGAGGATGTTTGCCCGTGCTGGATCTGGACGGTCCTGAATATGCCTAATTTAGCCTATGATATGACAAAATAATCTTTATAAATATCTCCTTATAATTACTTTGACTGTAGTAAGGTGGTTAAACTTAAATTATAAACAGTTTCACAGCGACAAAAAAAAAAAATGGTTTTCCTGATGGGGGTACAGCTTACGAATATACAATTAATTGGATAACCTATGACCCTTAGAACTGACCAGCAACTAAAGAGAGAATTTTTATGTTTGTTTGTTTAGCGCAAAGCTGCATAATAGTTATCTGTGCTATGTCCACTAGGTGAAAAGAACCCCGGATTTTAGCAGGACAACAGGAAATGGAAATCTGATGGGGGTTTATTATTATTATCATTCAATGTCACGTCTTTGAAAACATGAAAAATGTTTTGGGTAATATCGTAAAACTATTAAGTATGCCTTGTAGTGCTACAAGTGTCAGGAGATGCTTTTTCTATCCCCATCCACCCCCACCCAATTATGTATAAAGCATTGGTCTACACTTAATGTGAGTGTGAATGCATAAAATTGGATTTATTAACTTAAATTTTTAATTTTGATTTACATGGTTAACTTCGTTTTGATCAGTACATCCTGTTACATATATTAAATATTCCAAATTAACAGAACTGACATGGTTAGGTGGTTAGGGCGCTCGATTCGCAATCTGCGGGTCGCGAGTTCGAATCCACGTCCCACCAAACGTGTTCATCCTTTCAGCCGTGGGGGACGTTATAATGTGTAGGGGGGAAAAAAGTCGCAATTTGAAAATAATTTATGATTTTTTTACGTTCATAAGAGTGAAATTGTTGAATTATTCCACTCATTCATGTAATGATTGATCTCGTATAAGCCTGCAAAGTGAACTTGATTCTGCATTATAT
>NW_013672820.1:0-3686 GCF_000517525.1 Limulus polyphemus
CTTTAAAACAAACAAACACCATGTCGCCCCATTCGTTCTTGACAATAGCCCTGCAGCGTAATTTCCAACGTCTTGGAAGGTTGAATGGATAAGTCGTGGAAGCAACTTCTGTCACTTTTCCAGAGGTATGTCCTTCCTGCTTATGTTGCTAATGCTACATCAGGCATATGGACGTTCTTTTCCACTGTCATTTGTTTTCGTGGATTCTCACCTGTTATAAGACGATGTACTTTGTTTACTGTGGCTGGGGTGTGACTTGTTGCAGGTCTCTTTCTAGATGGTCCCGGTTCCAAATTGATCCATATTTTTTGTTTTTCAGTGTCGTTAAGTGCAAGAAATATTCTCGTTTTGGAAATTCTAAATCTCCAATATGAGTGCATCTTTATTATCTGAGTGTATGAATATTTTACGTCGGAAAAGGATGTTACATACCCTTTCCAAGAGCAATCAATTTTCGATGGCATCAGACTAGCTACGATTGTTTGTTTTGAAATTAAGCACAAAGCTACACAAAGGGCTATCTGTGCTGTGCCCACCACGGGTATCGAAACCCGGTTTCTAGCGTTGTAAGTCCGCAGACATACCGCTGTGCTACTGGGGGGCTTCTCTACTACTAAAGCCAAACAATGTAATTCCACCTGACTTTAATCGTCTGTGGTTGTCACGTGACTTGCATTTTAAAAACCGTTTTAATATAACATGCTTAACCCTCTTTGAAAGGAGTTCCTATAGCCTGTCAGTTCAATGAAATCGAAGTTACAGTTAACGAAATAGGCATAAAAAATCAAGTCGTTAAATATGAAACTTTTCCACAAAAGGAAAAATATTGTGTATGACATTTAACAACATGAAACACTATTGGAAAAAGCTTTGTTAATAGAAGAAAAATACTTTATGATAGATATTATGGAGTTTAGGTATTAAATGTATGTAGCATTGTTAAAATATGATTCTGTAACAGAACAAAAACTGTACTTTGTTTGTAGTTATGCACAAAGCTACACGATGGGCTATCTGTGCTCTGCCCACCACGGGTATCGAAACCCAGTTTCTAGCGTTGTAAGTCCGCAGACATACCGCTGTGCAACTGGGGGGGGAGGCTATAGGTAACAGAACAAAAACTTTCTAGTGGACACTAACAATATGAAATATTGTTTGAAAAGGTTTTGGTAACAGAACAAAAACTTTCTAGTGGACACTAACAATATGAAATACTGTTGGAAAAGGAAAAACTGTTGGAAAAACTCTTTTAACACTAGACGCTAAAAACATGAAACCCTGTTAAAAATGTTTTTGTAACATAAAAAATCTTGGTAATAGACATTATAGTCTTAACCAAGTTGAGTCTCTTCATATAAAAACTAAAGTAACTAAATGTATTCCAAAATCTCATTATTTCAACAACCAAAATCTTTTGCAGTAGCTAGAATGTATACAAATAGCTTTCCAAGCAAATGATGACAATAATTAGTATCCCGTATGTATATATATATACACACGAAAGTAAAGTTTCATATCAAATATTAATTTATTCAGTCGCCTTTTATCTCACGTAGCTGCATATCTCTCACACTTAATTATATAATTAAACAGAAAGGCAAACAAAGCTTTATGTTTGATACAAAGGAAATAATGAATCCCAAACTCTATTATTTCCAAAGATCCACAGATGTTACTAGCAGCCTGCATGCAATACGCCATCACTTCGAGCAAGGCCTGCGAAGCTATTGTGAAATTCTCCTAAAGCCTTTTCTTCGAGCAGACTTAGTTAATGAGATCTTGAACAGACTTAATATTATTTTCCCTTAACGTTTTAAAATTCAGAAGGTGGTATTTTGGCCCTGCCCTTTATTAGTAGGTGTTAAACTCTTCGAAACACACGAGGGGTACTAAAGGAACAATAAACTTGAAATTCCTAAATTTTTAGTTTGTTTGTTGAAATTCACGCAAAGCTATTCGGGGGCTAACTGCGCTTGCAGTCCCTAATTTAGAAATGATAGACTAGAGGTAAAAGGAGCTCGTAAACACCACCCACCGCCAACTCTTAATCGAATAGTGAGGTTGGCTGTCAAATTATAACGCCCTCACAACTGGAAGGGGCGAGAATATTCGGTGAGAAGATTCGAACCCCTAATCACCAGGGCTTGCCAGGCCTCAAATCTTCAGTAAGCTGACTAATCTTCTGACATAAGTATTCTCCCATTACGTCACGTGGGACGAAAATAACAAATCAGAATTTGGTTTAAAATATACCACACAGTGAACAATAGTTGGCATAAAGAAATGCAGATAAAACTTTTAACATAACAGTTATATCTGGTTTTAGATATATTGTTGCGTCAGCGAGGTGACGTGACTAGTATCCCGCCACGTTTTTCTAGAAATATCCTGTTCCTTCATGAATGCCCTAGCATTTACTAGACATGTGTTTACTAGTCTTGTATATATAAGACGTTCACAACGTGACGGGATAACAGTGTAAGGAGTAATTGAACTGCAGTCAGAGAATGTGTAATTGAACTGAGTATTGTTGAAGTCGAGCACGTGAGACGTTCGTTGAGAATTATAGCGTTTGTTGTTGAAATTAAGTGTATCGCAAAGTTATATTCAGAAAGAATAAACCAGTTTTATTTAAGAAAGGACTTGTGTCGCTAAAGTTTCGTCGGAATGAATTTACGGAAAATTAACTAACGAACGGAGACGTAACAATATAAAAACTTTTCTTCGTTATATTAACGTAAGTTATTTTTATCGAGTTTTTTTAACTTATATTTTTCATCACGCAATTTTCTGATCTTCAAAATGAGTGTGTGTGTGTGTGTTTTCTTATAGCAAAGCCACATCGGTCTATCTGCTGTGTCCACCGAGGGGAATCGAACCCCTCATTTTAACATTGTAAATCCAAAGACTTACCTTTGTCCCACCGGGGGACTCAAAATGAGTCTACCCAATTTATATTCAAACGGCTAAACAAAATATTTTATTGGCCTGAGTAGATTCAAGATTGAAATCAAATGGTAATGTGTTTTATAGCAGACCCACAGTGACTCAAATCTGTAGGTTTACATCGCGAAAAATTGGGTTTCGATACCTGTCGTGGGCAGAGCACAGCTAGTCCATTACGTAACTTTGCGCCACAAAACCGTTTTATCGTATGATCTATGTCACATATTTATACACCAAAATCTTAACACTAAAATATTACATATATATATATATTGAAAAAAAAAACTTTCAATCCAACTAACATTATTTTTAATCACAAAGGGTCCGCTTTTTGCAAACTTTGTTTCTCAACACAAAAATAACCATAAATGCAAGTGAAATTAACAAGGGCGTCACATTTTAAACGCATCTATATAAAATAATAGTACTGTCTGTTGTATGTCCATGTAACCACTTCGCAGAGTGTGGATGGATCTTGGTATAGAGGCTCATTAGGTCCATGCGGGGGTACATACAAATTTTCAGTTTTGCATTTTGCGGTTTTTATTGGTGTTTTGCATTTTATTACCACTAGTTCGCCACCTGTTGATATATCTTCACCAAATTTCGCATGAAGGTTTTTGTGTCCATGCGGAGATACTTGCAAACTTGTGGTTTCACAGTTTCTGTTTTGCAGTTTTTGTGCGCGTTTCAGCGTTTTTTTACAATTACATATAAGAGAAGCAAATATTCATATCCTA
>NW_013672820.1:4489-7644 GCF_000517525.1 Limulus polyphemus
AGTAGCCCAAAAGTTGGCGGTGGGTGGTGATGACTTAGCTGCCTTCCCGCTAGTCTTACACTGCTAAATTAGGAACGGCTAGCGCAGATAGCCCTCGTGTAACTTTGCGCGAAATAAAATAAAAAAATTATATAGGGGTGGGGTCCTTCTACGGACTTACAACGCTCAACTACGAAATTCGATACCCCGCAGTGGACACAGTTGATAACTCAATGTGGCTTTGCTTTAATAACAAAACAAAACACTATTCATGGTTTAGTAGATGTCTGTAAGCCTAATCAGGAATTATATTTCACTAATTAGGGTTATTACACAGTAATGTATTTCCAAAAAACATGAAAAAATGTGTTAATTAAAACACTAGTTTTCAATAATATATGGACTAGCATATATTACTGGAATTTCTAAAGTAAGTTATTATTTTACAGTGTTGAGAAAAGCTTTCGACATGTTTGACCGGGACAAGAAAGGAGTCATCCATACCAACATGGTGTCCACCATTCTGAGGACTCTCGGTCAGACCTTTGAGGAAAAGGATCTGAAAGACCTAATTTCCGAAATTGACCAGGATGGTAAGCACTGTTTGAAAGGTCTCTCTGGTATCTAAATGAAAACTTGAAAGTGTTTATAAAAAGGGTTCATATTAAAGAAACATTTTTCAACTTTCTCAGGCCTTGAAAGCAGATGTCCTCCCAGTGGCCCAGTGAAGGATTATAACACTAAAAACCGGGTTTCGATACCCATGGTGAGCACAGCTCAGATAACCCATTGTGTAGATTTTTGCTTAACAACAAACAAACAAATAAAACAATTGATATCAGAGAGCTTTTTCTATTACTGGCTCAGAAAGAATGTTCCAGATATCCAGATTATTTGTTATCATACAACTGAATCCATAATTGTCGTCACTGACACTTAACATATGTTTATTTGACCTATTTACTTTGACAAAGCTCAATAGAGAATTATCTTTTATACAGAAGAATCTGGATATCTTTATTTTACTTCCTTTGACAAAGCATATTCCGGATTAACTGATTAGACTTATTTGGATAGTTAAATTAACTTAATTTCATTTATTTTAAGAAATATAACGTGTTTTCATAGAGCTCAGTCGAGATTGTTTGAGAAACTGAATCCGTACTTTACTTTTGTGGGACTAACACCAAGTCAACAAAATAAAACTGGTTAAATGTGGGACTAACACCAAGTCAACAAAAGGAAAACTGGTAAAATGTGGGACTAACACCAAGTCAACAAAAGGAAAACTGGTAAAATGTGGGACTAACACCAAGTCAACAAAAAGAAAACTGGTTAAATGTGGGACTAACACCAAGTCAACAGAAATAAAACCGGTTAAATGTGGGACTAACACCAAGTCAACAAAAAGAAAACTGGTTAAATTTGGGACTAACACCAAGTCAACAGAAATAAAACCGGTTAAATGTGGGACTAACACCAAATCAACAAAAAGAAAACTGGTTAAATTTGGGACTAACACCAAGTCAACAGAAATAAAACCGGTTAAATTTGGGACTAACACCAAGTCAACAAAAAGAAAATGGTTAAATGTGGGACTAACACCAAATCAACAAAAAGAAAACTGGTTAAATGTGGGACTAACACCAAGTCAACAAAAAGAAAACTGGTTAAATGTGGGACTAACACCAAGTCAACAAAAAGAAAACTGGTTAAATGTGGGACTAACACCAAGTCAACAAAAAGAAAACTGGTTAAAAATACATTATTGTTATTGTACTTCGGGATAAATTTGAAAGCAATAGCTTTCCATAAAATCCTTGAAATGTTAAAAATCTAATATATTTAGGTATAATATGTTCCTACTTTTATACACTCTAAAACAACACATTAATAAAAAAAAAAGTAAGTTAATCTATTGTGTTTATTGTTATATAAACAAATCATCTAATGTTCTTTTGCGTACTGACGGATTTTAGGATGTTTAACACTTTAGGCAGCGGGGAGTTGGAGTTCGAGGAGTTCGTGGCCCTAGCAGCCAAGTTTCTGGTTGAAGAAGACGCTGAAGCCATGCAAGAGGAACTTCGAGAGGCTTTTAGAATGTACGACAAGGAAAGCCAAGGATACATTAACGTATCGGACCTCAGAGACATCCTCAGGGCCTTGGATGATAAGCTCACCGAAGATGAACTGGACGAAATGATTGCAGAAATTGATACTGATGGCAGTGGGACTGTTGATTTTGATGGTAAGTTACTTCTTATGAGGATATGGGTTTGAATAACAGAGCGAAAACAAAAATTCCTTGTGATCCATATATACCATGAAATGAATATCGACAACTAGTGGATCTCTGTACACATGATAACTAGGAGCTTATCATACTCTTGTCTGGAAGCTGGGGTTATTATTTTCACTTTCAAAGTCTTTGTTTTTACATTTACCGAAATTGTTTTTTATATAAACTATTGAAATTCTGAAAGTTACTTTTACATATATGTGCGAGAACAATGCAGGTTAGTCAATATTACCAATTATTTATGAAAATATAAAGAAAACTGATAAAATAGCTTATTCTCAAATTTTCCCCGATATGATAATAGTATAAAACATTAAATAACCAAGACAGTTGATTAATTACAAGTACACTTAAATATATATAGAATTATGTTCTTTCACTCGAACATCATGTTGAGATTCATCATATCGCCATCAAAGGTCATATTTGAATGACAATTAATTAACACTAGTCTCAGTCCAGAATATGAAACCGGAAATAACTTCTGTGTTCTCATTGAACATTCATAGAACATCTTCCTACATATTGGGGTCATTATACTGAGAAAGTGACCCCAATATGTAGGAAGATGTTCTATATATGATCAACTGGGTACTAAGAACCAGTTGATCATATATAGAACATCTTCCTACATATTGGGGTCACTATAATGAGAACCAGTTGATCATATATAGAACATCTTCCTACATATTGGGGTCACTATAATAAGAACCAGTTGATCATATATAGAACATCTTCCTACATATTGGGGTCACTATACTGAGAACCAGTTGATCATATATAGAACATCTTCCTACATATTGGGGTCACTATACTGAGAACCAGTTGATCATATATAGAACATCTTCCTACATATTGGGGTCACTATACTGAGAAC
>NW_013672820.1:8499-23202 GCF_000517525.1 Limulus polyphemus
AGCTCAAAGCGCCATCTTCCAAATATAAATTTATAAAATGATTTTGTAACCTTAATCATGCTTCGCCAACAAATGTGCCCTTCACACCTTAAGAGCTGTTGTAGCAAATGGCTTATTATAAATAGTATTCCAGCCACTTTTGTGTTTTTAATATCCAACAGTCCTATTGAGTTCTGGTATTGAGAGCAACGTGTCGTTGGTAATGGATATGGCAGACATGCTGTGGTTGAAACTAAGTTATACTCTTCCAAAAAAAAAAACAACAACTTAAGGGACCGAATAAAAAATGTAGTGTTGAAAAATACAACAAGCTTAACATTATTATGGTGACGCCTTTTTCAAGCTGGCGAAGCATTATTATAATAATACTTGTCATAAGATATAATCATGCCTCACCAGCTTGAAAATCGCGTCACCATAATAATTGTTCTTGTAACAAATGAGAACTCTGAATTAAGAGAAACGCGTCGTCGGCTCTGAATTTGGCAAATATAGTGTGGTTGGAATACTATTATTATCCATTCTTCTAATTCTTGAAAATCCCTAAGGGACTATATAAAAAATTGGTGTTTCAAAATATAATAGGCCTATTACTAATGTCTTATGAGAAGTAAGCTTAACATTATTGTTGTTCGACAAATATATAATTAGTTACAATCACGCTTCATCACCAAAAGCGTTTACACCAGACTCATTCAAATTTGTTATCAATTTGCCCTGACAAAGGAACCGTAACTTAAATCTTGTAAAAAATACAACTAATAATACTTAAATTAAAACGTAGAATTTACCATTTTAATGTGTATTTATTAATTCTATCCATGTTATGTGCCTCAAAGAATATAAATAAATAGAATGACGAAACGATACACAAACACGACCTGACAAGATACGCAATAAACGGAAAACTGTGGTTGATATTTGTTTAGTTTGATACGAAGACTGATATACACTCTTAAGTAACAAAAGGTGTGATTGGGATGTGATTCTAAAAAACATGCTCCTTGTTGTTGAAAAGATGAGAACTCAAATCCTTAAAGGTGTAAATGTAATAGGTCACACTCCTGCTGTGTGTATAAAGGTGTGAATTTATGAACAGAATGGAAAGTCACGTAATTTTTATACGAAAATAAAAAACTCTAAACAAAGTCACGTTTATTAACATGATTGTATTATATCTATAAACTTTCATGACATTAATTCTTTCAGAGGACAATACCTCTTGAACGAGTAGACATTCACAATTAATCTAATTTATATGAAGTATGACCTCTTAAGAAAATCGCTATTTAATATTTCATAATTCTATATTGGGTGTAAATTCAATTATTCTGAACAAAGGTGTGAATTTACACAGTTCAATACTTCACACACACACACAAAACTGTAATTTTACACATCTTTTTTTTAACTGTATGATCCAAAAGAAGAGAGAAAAGATTCAAAGGCATGTCTGGATTTAAAGTGTTTGGCTAAGAAATAGAAAGTACTGTACAAGTATAGAGAGATCTTTGAGGAAGTTGATTAAAGTAATGAACCCAATGGGTTCTTTCTTCACAAAGTCAGTAGAATGAGCCCAGAAAATTCAAGGGCACTAGAACAAACGGTGTCTCATGAACAACATCAATAAAGTAAAGTACACATGGACGTTGCAGCTAATGTGCATTTACTACACACTTTTTATGATATATATTCTGTCAAAGCTTGTTGCATGATAAACATCTGTGCATATTTTGCATGGAACCTAAAGGCAGCAAGCATTTAAAGAGAAAGTTGTTGCTTATAAAGGAAAATTATGTATGGACAAGTTCAAATATTCAACGGATCTCATACAGGACGAGAAAATACGTGAACACATTCTTAATTTCATCAGAGAGTGTTATGATCCCTCTGTCAGGAAAGTTAGATACCATTAATGATGTCGATCATTTTTATCAGTTGATCCTTCAGGAAGTTAGAAAACAGGTGGTCTCAGAACTGTATATACGAGAAAGAATGTATAACTGGGAATAAAGTTTGGCAATGAACTAAGTTTTTCCATACACAGTTCCATGAGAGCAACATTTTTATGAATTTCATGTGAAACATCATGCAGCAATATACTCGGGGAGGGGGGGGGGTTAAGTAGAGAGCAGCTTTTAAAGAGTATAATTTGGATTTCATCGTATACTTTTTTTCTACCAGGGAATAAAATTAGGCCAGTTTGTGTGAAAAAAATTATTAACAATAGTACGCCAAGATCAGTATATCAGATTAAATCTAAAGATTACACAGTTCCTACATCCGAAAAACTGACAGCTTTTAACCAAAGCAAAAGAACATTTGAAAGTTCCCTCTCATGTATTATAACACGTGGTCAAACACTAACACTCGTATGATTTTTCAGATGTTGAAACCATTAACAATGAAAACAATATATATTGCAAAAACAAAATATTGAAGAAACTTGCAAGATATCAATAGCTCTTGACGAAGCTGTAAAAGCGAAATTTTGAGCTAATAAAGGTACATTCTACAGGTTTAGGTCGTGATTTTATTTAAGTTTAAAGAAGCTCTCTTTATCAGAAACTTACAACCTATATGGGTGTACATTTATATTTATCATAATATTTGTTTTCATCACTTAGATATTATTGAATGACGTAATATCGTTGTTGATATTGTAGCACGTGACTGTTTGAACTTTTGTTTTCGAGACTTTCCAACTGATAATATCAGGTAAACTAGTGAAACGTAGTTTCTGGGAAGCTTATTTTCTTTCTAAGAGGTTTTAAACATATTTAATTGTTTATTCGTAAACAAAAAATGCTATTTAGTTTACAACTTTTTATCGTAATTCTATATAGTAAAATATCATAAATGAATTTATATACTACTAGTAATACAAGTAGCTATATAGTCGGTAGGCGTAGGTAATTTAGCCTACAGGTTAAATACCGTTAAACAGTCGTCGCCGGCTGCTAACTACTGGGTTTAAAATATTTCACGATTTCTGTACTCACTTGAGAATGGGAAGAAACGAGTATGTGCTTTTAAAAAAAAACTTTCTTTTTTCCTTTTTAAAACTCCAGGTTTACTTCTTTTAATATTTACTTGGTTCTTTTACCACAGAATTTATGGAAATGATGACAGGGGAGTAAACAACAGGAATAGGCTTCGTCAGGTCGTGGCATAAACCTTTTCTCTGATGCCTGATTTTCAGAATAACCAATTGTTACTGTGAACCACGATGTTGAGAAAATCTCTCACGCTAAGTAAATTCGAAAGTCCTCTAAATCTTTAAGCCATGTAATTAATTTTATAAAGATAAACCTTCGAAGTACATATCACATAGTTATCCATTCTGTAAAAGGAGAAAAAAGTGTAATGCTAAATATCATTGTATCAAACTTAATGCAAAAAAAAGACGTTTACAGATTGCCTTTTTGTCAAAAAATATATTTCTGTAAGTACGGTTCCGATTTATTTTACAAGACGCATAAAATGTCTTGGTTTTTCACGAAAAAATGAAATAAATATGAAAATAGAAATATTTATGTTTCTGAGTATTTATTTATTTTTGTATATCCTCCATTTTAGGAACATCATAATCTGCAAACAATAAAATGTTTAAATACTGAACCAGATGTTAGTGTCGTAAGTTCGGAAAGTTACCGCTACGTTATAACTCAATAGCGTAAAATTATTGAGTACAGAACAAAATATTTTATTAATAACTGGGCATTTCTATCATTCTGCAATCAGGTTCTTTCCTTAACTACTCTTAACCATTTGTAAAATCTTAAACTTTATATAAATATGCTGAAATTATGCCAACGCTTAGTAGTCATATATTTAGCAACTCGGAGAACTACCTCAAAAGATTGGGATCTTTACTACAGATTAAAAGACAGTAATGATGATTAGGATCTTTCTGCAACCGAAAAAACTCGAATTAATAAACATATTCACAAAGAAAAAAAGATCTGGAGAAAAGTCGGTGTTCGAAAATAGTTGAATGCAAAAAAAAAAACATTCACTTTTGAATTACTGGTTGATAAAAAAAATATTTTACAATGAACTCTAAACTATGAGACACTTAAGAATTGTCTCTATTAAAAACTATTGAATATTGTTCGATAAAAATGGGTAAAAAAGCACGAACCTGTTTGATAAAATACGTAAAATAAATTTCGACAGGGTTAATAGGTTTTGTTTAGTTTTTCTTATCAGTGATAAAATGGCTAACAGAACATATGTTTCACTCCTCTTAATTCAACACCAGGTCTTATATTCAACATCTTATGTTCCATAAAAGGGATGAGTGGGTCGACCTTGAAGTTATGGAACAATGGTCTATAATTTTTATTGATAAAATTATAAATGGTCCCTAAGGTGGATATAAAAAACAATGATATCAAATAGAAAGGCTCGATCATAATATAACATTGTCGTTAGGTGCACGTGTTAAAACAGCTACGTTTGTTGGAACTAGTTTTATTCTAAACATGTAGTGTAAAAAAAAAGACTACTAAGTCGAACGATATAAAGTTGGATAACAATTGATTTTCTTCTAAAGTTTCTTAATCCTAACATGAACTACTCGTGACCAGGAATCACGGGTGAAGACCATTAAGTTAGACGATACTTAGATTACTGTTTTGTTTCATATCGACTGAGGGGAGGAAGCGCCAGTGTATGTGCTCCGACGATCGGCCAAGACGCCTAATCGATATGACTGGGACTAACTGCCTGACCAGCAGTTAGGACAGTAGCTTGGTTGTGTGATCAATGATTAATGGTGTTCTCTACTTTCTGAGCTATCAAATGATAGGATGTACGCATTAGATCATGTTTGTTGATCTCTAAACCTTTACTTTTTTGTCCTTACATGGCGACATCTAGCGAGAATCGCTCACACTATCAATAGTAATTAGTAAACTAACAGCGAGGATAACTGATGTTATTAGTTGCAACGCTCTGTGAGTGGCCTCGGATGTTTCTAATGTATTTGAAGGCCAAAGGAACATTACAATCCTTGCTTTCTTAAAACTCAAGCAGCAAAATTTTTGGGGGTGAGCATTTACAGAATGTTTCGAGCTTGTGTGTACTTAAATAACTTATACAGCTGCAGTCTGGAAATTGTGTAGAAT
Organism: Limulus polyphemus; assembly: GCF_000517525.1. Classification (NCBI taxonomy): domain Eukaryota; kingdom Metazoa; phylum Arthropoda; class Merostomata; order Xiphosura; family Limulidae; genus Limulus; species Limulus polyphemus. Next base: position 13,632 of record NW_013672820.1, read on the forward strand.
ATGAATCTAAGTAGAAATATTCTGGTTTTACTGGACTTACGTTTCTAGTTGTCGGTTTTGCTAAGTAGATCGACTGGCGAATAGTAATACATCATCGTGATGGTTCAACTACTAGTCTTTGTGGCCTTCTAGGACATTAAGTGTACTTTACTAAAATACTATATGTACTTCTGCAAAGCCCACGAAAGTGTTCTCTTTTAAGAGTAAATAAAACCAAAATTATGAGTAACGAATATTTTTATTTTTTGCTGTTGAAGTTCATGTGTCGTGCTGTTTGTAGCATACAGAGTGCATAATTCTTCTCGTGATTCATTGCATGCACACGTTTTACTGACTTTACGACAGTAAAAATTGCGACGATAAGTGTTCCTTACGTGAAGTCATTTTAGTATCTACTGACTGACTGACAGACAACATACTACTGTATATTGGTGCTAGTGGTTAAAACAGGTGGCCTTTGGCCCCCTTTTGAGGAAATGATGTAATAACCCCGTGTCGGTCCGAGTGTACATTGGTATATACTGTAGTGGAAAACACTAATATTAATCATGGCTGAAACGTGTTCAGTCGGCTGAAATTTGCTGATAATTATTTTTGTGAAGCTGAAAAGAGTCGAGGTAATCGGTTCCTAGATAGCAGTACATTACGGTATGGCAGGTACTAAAACAGATGGCGGAGTTTTTCCTTCTTGGTTTCAATGATGTTGAGATATAGGTATATGGCAATAAACGTATATCAATGTATATATGTTAGAGATGTTATATACGCATACTAATGTTACATACAGCCGTTCATGGATGGTGTATGACACAAAATAATCAGTTATGCAGTCTACATTTGTGTCATCATTTTGTTTTAGCACAAAACTACATAATGGGCTATCTACACTCTGTCCACTGTGGGCAATCGACCCCCGGATTTTAGTGTTGTAAGTTTGTAAACTTACTTATCAGGGGATCAGTTACACAGAGAATACAACTGTCAATCCTCATATAAATGAAAATACAGGATTTGATCCGAATGTTAAGACACTGAGATGTGAAGTACACCACGATTACTGACGTATAGAACATTATTGTAAAATATGATGTAGATAATATTTCCAGTGATAATGTGAAAGAATGTTAAAGTTCAACACTGAAATATTTGAAAGGTAGTCGATTATTCTTGACGAGATAACAGTAACAGGTGAACTCATAGTATGTATAAATTGTACTTTATTCATGGGATATTCTTGGCTTTACAACTAAAGGTATCGTTAGCAATTGGGGTGCCTAACTGTGCATTCTAATCTTTATAGGTAGGTTTGTGACAGCAGTATATTTTATTGGCTATACTCATTATCTAGTTGAGTTTTACTTTTGATCCAAGTGGATATCTTGCATGATTGGAAGCCTATATTAATAGTATTACCCATGTTTTTGGTAAATAGCAATGAATAATATTTACGATTGGATCAAATCAAAACGTTAACGAGCAGGTAAAACTATCTGTAAAAATTGAAATCCATACACTGTAGTTTATATATCATACCAAAAGTAAACTTGGCACACCTTTTCTTTTTTTATGATACGCTAAGTCACGCAGATTGGAATGTTTCATAAACATTAAATTTTACTGAATATTTCTAAGTATTTGTTTCAGTACAAAAAGCAGTTAAAACACATAAAAACGTAAACAGTAGGTGTACAGCCTGACGCAAAAAAATGACACCATGCAACGTTGTTTCGAGATTACCCCATCATGTACTAAGTTTGAATCTGAAAGAAGTCTAGTGGAAGTGAGATATCCATACTAACGGATTCCCTGATCCGAAGATAGAGGTTGAATAGCCTGTTTTATTTATATGTGCAAGCACCAGTGTTCAGTTTTACCTTACTTTCTTATTCCAGTGCTCACGAGCTCTTTTAGTGTAAGAATCAAAGAGAGGTGGTGGAAAGAATACGGGCAAGTTAGAAGTACCTATAGTTATGATGGTAATACCAGTGGGCAGCATAGCTGTTTGTTGGTCGAGCGTGGGACAATAATACATCCTGGTGGACCAGAGGTACAAGAGAAACATTTACTACAGGTAACATATATGTGAGTACACGTACACCTGCAATAACGACAAGAGGAATGGTTTCCTACGAAGTGAGTCCACAGATGTACAAAGTGTGAGAGCTTGACTCTCACAGAACCAAAGCTGAGGAGTGATTCCAGAAATAACTGATCACTGATTCACATGATTAATGGCCTCTCAGAAGGGGGACACCAGGAAGAGGCCACAGAATGAGTAATTCCTAAAAACAATTATTACATGATGGGAGGATGCCAAATGGAGCCCCTGATATAAAATTGAGAGTCTAATTCCAAAAAATTAGAAATCCCAATAGAGCAAAATACAGAAAAAAAAGAAGCAAGTGAACTGGGAAACAGCGGAATAAGAAAAGAGGACATCTTGAAGAATAGTTGAGTGTGAGCCTCCCCAGTAAAGCTGTTGAAGTAGCAATAAGAGTCTTAGATGAAAATGGTAGATGAAAAGTGATGAAGGACAGAACCAGTCATGTTATGTTCAATGGTTGCTCACCAACAGAATAACTCCAGTTGTCACTGAAGAAAAATAAATTCTATGGAAGAGAGTCTGGGTCTCAGAAATATGGATACCAATGAGAAGTTGTTGTTAGTAACATTTCATGGAATTGAATTCATGTAAGATATTAATATTATTACCATTTATATATATGTATTATTTTCTATTGTATCAGTAGATTTGGTATGTTTGTGGTGCTTCGGCCTAGGCCATTTTCGAATTGATGAGATTGAAACTGTCAGCTTCTATTGAACCCCCAAACACTGGGTTAAATGATGGAGAATATTCCTGTCAAAGAAACCATGTCACAAAATCTGGAACAACATGTATCTCAAAATCTCGTAGTTTGATTAAGAGAAGAAATCAAAGTAACATAGGAAAAGGTAATAATTCATGTTACAATTTTTAGATGAATTTTAAAATTTGTTTCTTTCTTTAAATCGAGAAAATGAAGGTAAGAAAGGTAATACTTTGAATGTTAATGAAAAGTTGAGAATAATGAGTGCAAACATACCATACTTCCAAATGAAAAAAGAACATAACAGGAAAAGAACAAGCTTTTGGTATAAACAGAGCTCAAGAGGAGTACTGTGCATGAAGGATGTGTTGCCTTCGTCTTGAGGGATGGCTAGAGCCTAACACTGATTGCATCACAGACTACCACGGTACATGGTACGTGTAGGCTTGCCACGTGCACAATAACTTTATGCCAGTGGCACAAAGTATTAGCTGTCTGTTTTGTGGAGAGGTGAGTACAGTTTCTGAATTATTAAATCTTAGTTAGATAAGAAAATAATTATATGAGAACATAATTCCCAGTGAGCTTTCTTCTTTTCTATTTCTGTTTATGGAAACTTTTCAATCTATTTTTAGAAAATTAAGTGTCTACACTTTTAATAGTATTTGGTAATCACTTTAAAAACCTTGTTTATTTCAAAAATATCCCAACAGAAGTTTTCCTCACAATTTCATTTTAAATGGATATACAAAGCACTGCTCTTTATACTGTGACGTTCTTACATGTTGACTGGGACAAAAACAGCACAAACTAAAAAGTTACAAAACTTTCATGAATTAGAACAGACTACACCAGGACGACAACCAGTTTTTCCTCGACTGTAATGACATTTCACACTGATTCTCCTCTTCCAAACTGTCATCTGTGAGCTCTGACTCTGTATCTTCCTTTTCAGTTTGGCTAGCCTCCGCTTCTTCTGATAATGCTTCAAAATAATTGCTCCTAATTATTTCTGCAGTAGGACTTTAAAAAAAAAAAAAGACAAAGATATCTTTATATAAATTGTTTTAAAGGTTTGTAAAAGAATAAGTAAATTTGTTATGCATATAATTTATACAAATTAGGGTAAGGTTTATGTTTGCACTTTAAAATAAGTATTTTAAACATATAATTAATTTGAAGATAACTTTTATATGCGGAAACATATATAAAAGCTATCTTCAAGTTTTGTACACCAAAAACCTTTTCAAGTAGAATTAATTGTATTACTTGCATTATTTTAATATTTGTCTCCCTCTCTCTGCCTCTCTATGTATGTATGTATGTATGTATGTGTATCTTAGAGTTCTATTGAAGTTAAAGCAATCAAAAAAAAGAGATGGTCCAAAAACACACTAGAATTCAATAAAAACAACAACAAGAAGACCGTGAAATAGAAGGAATAGTAAGAATTACAAACTTTATTCCCCTCGTTGTAACCACTTTGTTTTGATTCGTTCAGTGACTGATAGGATTAGGTGACATTTATTAGACATCAACTAACGAAAGGCACAAAAAATATCTAAAGAACATTTATCGTTGTTCCTCTTAAGTGCACAGAAAACATATTCCACCTATCAGACAAGATGTAAACACACATTCCTAATGTAGTTGGGAGTTTTGGCCACAGAAATTTGCCATTATAAGTTAATGATGACAACAAGAATTGGTAATGGAAAAATAATTTTTGATTTTTAGTCTTATTTTGAACGTTTTTACTTTCTATTAATTGCATTATTGTTCCCTAGTGGTGATCTAATCACCTATTTACAATTAATGTATTTGATACAGTATCAGAGCTACTGGTTATACATATACTTGCTCACATTGATAACCTGTAATCAAAATAAATAAATGAAAAAAATATCCTGTAAACCTTTTTAAACTTAACAAGTGTGCATTAAAGACAACGGTCCCACATTATTTGGGTGTCATAATTAACCTATTTTATCCATTAACTACTTCTCAGACCAATTCATGTATCTTATTACAATGATGTTAATGTTGTATGCACCATCCTGTGTACCTTTTACGTTTCTTCCTTGCCTTATGGGGAAGAAAATCCCAAACCAGTAGTCTGGACCCTCCAGTAACAAACCGAAGATCTCCATCTTCACTCACAGTAGTTGCTAGGCTAAGAATCCTTGAAGCTTTGTCACAAGACACAGATGTTAGATAATCTCCATTAGGAAGGTAAAAAACTATAAAGAAACAGAAACATCTATTAAAACTTAAAGAATTACTTGTAGTAAATGTATATATATTTTTACAGCTTTCTTACGAGTCCCTATCATCTACTTATAATAAAAAAAATATAAATTACTACCTGATGTCCAAAAAATCACTTTAAAAAACTAGAATGAGAGGTAGATGCTGAAGTTAGGATTTGGAAGTTCTTTTTATGATACAATTGATATAACTGAATTTCAATATTTCATAAAATTTAACAAGAGGTTGGTAGTGTAATATCCTACTGTCAAGGACAATCATTTATTAATTATAATATTTCACACAATGATATACTGACATTACAACTGTCAGTCATGATACTGCAGAGGTAGGTTACTGAAACACACACACACAACAGATTTCCACCTACATTTGATAGATGTAGTTCAAACAAGATCAATGTGTTTTAACCATAGCTGTCTATCTTTGAGGTTATACCTGTCACATTTAATATAATTTAACAATAACACTTAATACCAACTAGGCCAAGTTGAATGTATTAATACTGCTTAACCCTTTCACTGTGCAATTAATTTTCAGGCTGATTCCCAAAAAGTGTCGACTATCCACCAAATAATAAAAGTATGAATTTGTCCCTTTGTAATACCTTTTCAGTATTCAAAGAAACTGTATTTTCTATATCTGACAGTAATATTCCATGAAAACTGTACTTTATAGTGAAACATAATGATTTAAACAAACAATTGAGGAAAACTAGAAGACAAGTGTTCTCCAGTAAATATAGGCAAAACTAAGTCAATAAGAGACCAAAGTCATTACAAAATATAAAACAAATTATTTATAAAACAATATCCAAGATATAAAGAAACTGTCTTTATACAGATTCTATATGTGTTCCTGCAAAGTTGGCAATTTTTGTAATGAGATATATAAACATCCAGGTTTCGCGGCATAGAACACAGATGGCAGCATGCACGCACACAGATTTGGTGACTGTTTCAAGTACATAGTCCACAACTCTTACAATGGATCCAAAGTCCACAACTCTTACAATGGACCCAAAGTCCACAACTCTTACAATGGACCCAAAGTCCACAACTCTTACAATGGATCCAAAGTCCACAACTCTTACAATGGATCCAAAGTCCACAACTCTTACAATGGATCCAAAGTCCACAACTCTTATATTCCTGCATGTTGCAGTAGAGGGAAACTTTTTTTGGTAGCCGTGGGGTAAATCTGATATTCACAGTCAGTGGGTATAAATGTTTATTCGGATATATCCGAACTACACAGCAAAAGGGTTAAATATTTAAAAGAAAACTACACTGTCAAGCAAAAATGTTTAAAATAGATATGTGAATTGCACATTTTAAATTAATATATTAACTTACTACTGTTTAAAACTCATAATGTAAGTATTTAAACTTGAATAAATAAGTCACACGGATATGGACTACTATAAATTTTGTTTTTTATTGTGAGCTTTTCGGCCTTTTTACTGTAGTCTTTGGTGAGCAACTGGACAATGATTTGTTGGCATTCATGGAACATTTTTTAACACCTAGTCTACATGTCAGGGAGACATTTTTGGTGGGTTGATTCTCAAACAAAGCTTTCCGGTACTCTCCTTTTTTAAATTCTGATTTGAACGTCTTGCTATGTCTGGAACCTTAACAGTCAGCTTTTGTAGACTTGTGTTCTTGTTTTGTTTATTTATTTTATTGAATTTTACACTAGCCATCCCTAATTTTGAAGTGACAGACTAGAGGGAAGTCAGCTAGTCAACACCACCCACTGCCAATGCTTGGGTTACTCTAATCAAATAGTGGTAATTTTTCCACAACTCTTATAATGGATCCAAATTCTATAAATCTTATAATGGATCCAAAGTCCACAACTCTTACAATGGATCCAAAGTCCACAACTCTTATAATGGTTCCAAAGTCCACAACTCTTACAATGGATCCATAGTCTATAACTTTTACAATGGATCCAAAGTCCACAACTCTTACAATGGATCCAAAGTCCACAACTCTTATAATGGCTCCATAGTCTATAACTCTTATAATGAATCCAAAGTGCAGAACTTTTTTTTTCTGCCAGTAACAGAGTGTGACCCATGAAACCTCAGATCCACACAATCCAACATGTTAACCACTGGACCACACTCAGCATGCAGCCTTGTGAACTAGAACATCATGGAAAGGAATTTTTCTTGTTATCAAGTTCAAGAGAAATCTTTATGCTTTCAAATTTACAGTTCAGGAAGTTTCTGAATTCTAATTCTCCATGTGGACACAAAATAAAAACAAATATATCACCAACTTATCTTACTATGATAGCTTCAGGACATGTGAGGTATTGATATTTGTCAATCTTGAAAGTGTCTTGTCCACTTCTTTATTAACCCTACAATGCCAGTGTTAAATTTTCAATCATTAACTACAGGTGGTGTGGGATCATAGCGACCCCACACTGGCATTCTAGGGTTACATCTCTTTGACTGGTATCTTGTTGTAAAGTGACATACGATCTAAGCCGGTCATAACGTTGTTATTAGAAGTTGTTGATCTAAGCCGGTCATAACGTTGTTATTAAGAGTTGTTGATCTAAGATGGTCATAACGTTGTTATTAGGAGTTGTTGATCTAAGCTGGTCATAACGTTGTTATTAGGAGTTGTTGATCTAAGATGGTCATAACGTTGTTATTAAGAGTTGTTGATCTGAGCCGGTCATAACGTTGTTATTAGGAGTTGTTGATCTAAGATGGTCATAACGTTGTTATTAGGAGTTGTTGATCTAAGACGGTCATAACATTGTTATTAGAAGTTGTTGATCTGAGCCAGTCATAATGTTGTTATTAGGAGTTGTTGATCTGAGCCGGTCATAACTTTGTTATTCAAAGTTGTTGATCTAAGATGGTCATAACGTTGTTATTCGGAGTTGTTGATCTAAGACGGTCATAATGTTGTTATTAGGAGTTGTTGATCTGAGCCGGTCATAACTTTGTTATTCGAAGTTGTTGATCTAAGATGGTCATAACTTTGTTATTCGAAGTTGTTGGTCTAAGATGGTCATAACGTTGTTATTAGGAGTTGTTGATCTGAGCCGATCATAACGTTGTTATTAGGAGTTGTTGATCTAAGATGGTCATAATGTTGTTATTAGAAGTTGTTGATCTGAGCCAGTCATAATGTTGTTATTAGGAGTTGTTGATCTTAGCCGGTCATAACGTTGTTATTAGAAGTTGTCTTTCCTGAAGTGAAGTGGATTAATTCATCCATTGTTTGGTTTATAGAAAGTTCAGAATTTTGTGTAAGACATTTACAAAATACTGGAGATGAATTTAGCTGCACTGTGTAATGTTTTACATGGGTGGGTAACACTGTAATACAATTCTAAGAAAACAATATTCAAAATAAAAGTGATCATCAAAACAGAAAATTATCAAATCTTAAGGACTAGGATTACCATCTTTCTAAACTGGGAAAACATTCAAGATGGAGCTGAAACAGCCAAACAATCTCATAAGAGAACACGTTAGCAATGAGCATAATTAGTGCTTATTGATTTTTGGAAAGATGTAATTTTCCAAGCCCCATTAAGTGTCCAACCCTTTGATTTATAGAAACTAAAAGGGTTGTTTTTCATCAGGTTGAACCATTTAAACAACATTTCATGCAACAGTGCTTATGATAACAATGAATGTAGTTCTGTAAAACAAAAGATGCCCAGAAAATTATTTAGTTTCTTTTTTTATAGCCCAATACCTACCACATTTTTCTTCTCTCGTGGGCTTTGAACTTGAGCTATTTTCCACACTTCATCAATCCCTTTAATGTTGCCACTAAATAATATAGCTAGCAAATAAAATCAACGAAACGAAGAATGAAAGTGTACAACATACTATTGAAAAATCAGTAGAAACTTAATGAGTATAGGAAGTTTATTATATTAGGCCTAACATTATTTCCCTGGAACTTACAATTGACTGAAGAAGTGTCCATATCTAAGTTATAGCTGGAAGCTAGAAGCAAATCACCCGTAACACAAAGAGCATCAGTAGAACCACGCTGATGAATACAATTTCTTAACCGTTCCATTCTACCTAGGAGATAATTATCATTAAAGTTATTGTAACTTTCAATGATACTGTCACTTTAATAGCATCAGAGTCTGGAAGAGCTTAAAGTTTATCTTGTAGATACTTATCTTAACCCTACTTGACAAATATCTAAAATCTCTCTCTTTTTTTTTTCTCTCTAGGTTAAGGTAAACTGATGATTTTCTTTAATATCATAAACAACAAATACGGTGATTCTTCAGTATCCTAGAAAAATATAAAATGACAAAAACAATTTTACATAAGTGATTCATCCATGACATGTTTTAACTCATAGTTAGCACATCAATCAAAAAATATATCCATCTTTGTTTGTTTGTTTAGAATTTCGCGCAACGCTACACAAGGGCAATCTGCACTAGCCATCCCTAATTTAGCAGTGTAAGACTAGAGGGAAGGCAGCTAA
>NW_013672820.1:23671-25628 GCF_000517525.1 Limulus polyphemus
CCATCTTTGAATTAGTTAAATTATACATTATTTGTAACTTACAAATTTCTATAATGAAAATTTTTTTTAAATTTACAACTACATACAGGCAGTAAATGAAATTTTCTTATATTTCAAATATTTTTTTAAATCCATACCATTTTTCCAATCTAAAATTTTAATGTTAACTCCATCATTTCCTAGGTAGATCTTGTCTGAATGAGACACGACAGTCTTCAGACTGTGGTGCAATGGTCGAGCTAAACCTCGGGATGACTCTTCTTCCAGTGCATATAATAGCTGAAACCGTCTTAATCTTATAGTCCACACCTTGACCACACCATCTACTGATGTTGTAAACACCTGATTACTATCACTTGTCTGAAATACACACATAAATAACTATTTAATTAAGCTACTCTACCTGTTATGGTCATAAAATCTAACACACTGTTTCTTGGCATGAATGAAAACTTGTTATCTATACCACCAATCTTATAACATCAGAGAAAAGAAACTCCAAATCAAGTAGAAAAGCACAACATATTACAGTTTCATGAATTAAAGAGTCAGAAAGACAACATTCGTATTAAAAAATCAAAAGAAGATTCTCGTGTCTCAGTACTTACTGCTATACAAGTGACGTTTTCCTCATGACCATGAACCGAATGTTTAGCTTCTCCAATTACAACATCCCAGAGTTCAACTTTTCCACCATCTGTAGAGGTTTACATATATTGAATATGATGTTTAAGCCTTGAAATATATCGATAAAATTTCTTATTATACTGAAAAATATTCCTGGCTATTAGTATCACTCACTAACCATTCATATTTCTTATGTTAAACTGTATAAAACACTGTGTTGTCAAGAAAATTTGAGATATTTCACTGTTTCATAAGTAGCACTCAATGCATTTTATTTTTGGTATATTCAGAAACATTTTTATAAATATCCATACAGATGTTATAGTTGTAGATGGTTGTATCCTTGTAGACATGATACAAAATGTCATATATGTGCATTAATCAGACAAAGGTTACATTCCTCAATAATTGTTTAGTAAGGCTTATACTTGTTTAATCATATTTCATTGCTTCCTGGATTGTGATGTGTGCTCAAGTTGTCAACAATTCAGTTTTCAAATGCATTAATCAGAATTTAAAATAAAAATATTGCATTTTCCAGTACCAAAGCAAATTTTTGTCTTATAAAATTATGTATTTGTGATTTTCTAAGATAACTTTGTTAAATATACGCTACAAAACACGAGATTAAGCATAAAATTACGTAAGTTTAAGTTTAGCATTTCAGAAATGAAGCAAAATCTGATATGAAGTGTAAAAATAAAATTATTATAAGTATTCCTTTGAAAAATGTCAAATATCCTCACAAACGTCCCTCTCCTACTTTCAACATACTAATGATAAGTTAACATTTAGTACAGCAGAGATATGTCATGTAAGCCTTGTATTTCCTCAACTTAGAACATTGTCTACATTAGAAATAAAAGATTATAAATGATTGAGAATTGCAATTCATGTTACAAACATGAAATAGAGTATTTTTGAAAAAGTCATATTAATAAAAAAAAACAGCTGAGATAAAAAAAGGTAATATTTTTTACTTTACTCTTGTTAAACAAGTTTCTTGAAAGATCATATTAACACCACAAATACAGACAGTATTTTTATTATATTTGACAGTTTGTTCAAAATTATAAACATCTAGCAAATCATGATTTAGGCTAATATATTTGACAGTTTGTTCAAAATTATAAACATCAAACAAATCATGATTTAGGCTAATATATTTGACAGTTTGTTAAAATTATAAATATCAAACAAATCATGATATTAGCCTAAATAATTTGACAGTTTGTTCAAAATTATAAACATCAAACAAATCCTGATTTAGGCTAATATATTTGACAGTTTGTTCAAAATTATAAACATCTAGCAAATCATGATTTAGGCT
>NW_013672820.1:26628-34124 GCF_000517525.1 Limulus polyphemus
CAAATCATGATTTAGGCTAATATATTTGACAGTTTGTTCAAAATTATAAACATCCAGCAAATCATGATTTAGGCTAATATATTTGACAGTTTGTTCAAAATTATAAACATCTAGCAAATCATGATTTAGGCTAATATATTTGACCGTTTGTTCAAAATTATAAACATCTAGTGAATCAGGATTTAGGCTGATACTCTCATCCTCACACGGCTAGATAAATTCCATCACACCACCTTGTGGTTGATGCTTTCACTTTCATGTGCACTATTGTTGAAAACCCCTTAGAAACAACCACAGTCTTTGAAACATCTGACAATTCCTAAGTTCTATTTTATGGTGGTGTAATTTTATATTCAACATGCTGAAATACCCGTAAACTGTCAGGGAATATTTAAACTTAATTAAAATAACAAAAGTTTAACAGCAATCATATATTTTAAAAAAATAACTTGAAAATAAACTTTATCTGAAAATTTTAAAATTATAACAAAGCTTCTTCATAAACAACATTTGTGGTTTGCTTTCCATTTACAGCAAATAAAGATTTTGAGGTGATCTCACCCTTGAACACCCTACATCTCACTGACCATGATAATAGCATGGTTGTTTGAGAAACAATCCAGCAACTTTCATACTCTGACCTTGAATCTATTTAGAATATTCAACATTGTCTAAAGCATCAAGATTGTTTGAGATTGACTCAATAGGCTAGGAGTGATTAACCAACAGACTTTACAAAATAGAAATAGGGTTATGTTCAATATTGACCCCCCTCAGGACATTCCCCATAGTTCATAGTGTTTACATATATATTTTGTTTGAGATTTGCCCAATAGGCTTGGAGGAGTTAGGGTGCAAACAAACACACATTTTGTCTTCATATATATATATATGTATATATATACATACATACATTAAACAATTTTATTGTTCCAACAGCTTTTATTTACATTTTCTTTATAACGCTAGTGAAGTATATTTACGATCAAAATCCTTCAATGAAAACATTAAACAATATCTGATATAAAGAAACAGAATTCCAATACGAAAAGAAAAACGTACTAGTATAACAAATAACCTGATGCAAAGACAAAATATGAGTTCCTGTTGTTTTAGAACTGAACTTTGTACTTAGATTAATAAGCACATGGTATGGCATAAGTAATACAATGACACTGGTTGTTCAAGATGTAATACTAGTTTGAATTATATGTACTTCTTCAGTGGGAAATCAAAAAGTGGTTTTGGTTTTCTGACAGAATTTTTTTTCTGAAACTCCAGTCTAGTATCACTTTTTCTAACAGTTTTTAATATTTTAGATTATTAAACGTCACAGAATAAAATGCAGGTTTAAAAATGTAAACAGTCATTCATGAAAAAATACTAATATCAATGTGGGCCTATGCAAGAATACACACACACACAATGAAAGGATTACTTAAAAATAACTTATGACACCTATCATTAATATACAATAAAAGAGCCATCCATGTATTTGCATACTTATTTTCAGTCTCAACATCTATAGTAACACTTCCACAAAAGAAACTAAATAGTATTTCTTTTATTTCAAAAAATAACACTGTAATATCAAGGATTGAAAACTAAGCAAAGTATGTTAACTTTTTTCATTCCACACATTACTGACTTTGTCACAAGCTCCTTGGAAGCCACCTTAGGATATATCTTGACTACATGTACTATTTACTGTCACTGGGAAAAACCTACTACCACATTCAATCAAATCTGGTTGGTTAGGACTATATTAGGGAAAAAAATGCAATATACAAATGTTTGGTAAAAATTTGAATTTAAGGATCAAAGAAACACAAAAAACATCATATACAAGATTTCATGCAATATTTGTAAGACTAATGTTTACGGAACATTTCACATCAGCCAATAAAGTCCATATTCAGGACTTCAAATACTCTTCACGTCAACCTTTTTCAACAAGGTTATTTAAAACTAACAGTTTAGCCATGAAATACCCCTTCTCACCTAGTCTCAGTGATATTTTTAAAGAGCAATTTCAAATTTAAACCTTTTTTTATATATATTCATCAGCCATCCAAAACTATGATATTGATAAAAACACTTTGTAGTTGTGGAAATATATACCAGAAGGAACACAAAGATATTTCATACATCAGAAAAAAATACTGAGATTACATGTGAGTAAGAAATGCAGCCATTAAAACATATGGCTAGATTGAAATACTAACCTAAAAGTAACTTTAGAAGAAATAAAATATCAGCCTATATTAGAGACTGAGGAGCTGAAGTAACCCTCTTAATTTCTACAGGGCAAGAAACAAATAAAGACATGCTGATAAGACATTAACAAATGAATTTTACATAAGAAAAAAAGAGCCCTCTTTCTCACCCCCTGAAACATGCAAATTAAGACACAGGTAGTTTAAGCAAACCTGACAAAGACACATTTGATTTAAAATATTATCCAATTATACAGAAATTACAAACACAAATCTAACAAGAAATGGGTTTCTACTTTTCATACAGGCCTCTCAAGTGCCAAAAAAAAAACCATTTCATATTATCTTTCGTTAAAAAATTACCATATTTACCTTAAAATAATACGTACATTTTTCCTCTAAACACCTCCCCAAAAATTGACTATGCATTATATTTGCACACATTTAATTTTGTTAGGTATTTTAGTAAAAGCTACTACCCAAAATGTCATTATTTACTGAAATTAGCTTATTTTCTTCAATGTTGTGACAACAATGAAAGATATAACTATGATTAGCAAGTTTGAATGAAATTTATCCTTTAACAATATGTACTCGACAATGAACAAATTTTCTATCTGCATGTTAGCCAAGAGCAACAATAATGCATCAACATTCAAAATTAATACCAGTAAATTGCTGTTTCAATCAATGTTGTATAATAGTGTCAGTTGTTGTAGAAATCTTGTGTGTTTAACATCCTTGTGAAGATGTCAAATCATGGAACAGATTGTGTAGAAGAAAATAAACCTCCTATTCTCAATCAAGTAATGGGATAAGGCAAAGCTACGACTCCAACTTTAAAGTTTTAGTATTAAGTGTAGCTGAAAAAAATTGATGACTGCGCTGCAGAAAAAACATATGATGTTGCTGAGTCTAACAATCAATTGTGGAGAAAGCAGAAAGATGAGCTAGGAAAGTCACACTACATTAGTAAGGCATTTTGTGGACCAAAAACGAAGTAGGTTTCTAAGAAACTGATCAACAAGTTACAGCATTTGTTGTGGAAAAATGTGGGGAGGATTCCCAATCACCATAGAGTTGTTTCTTCTGAAAGCCACAGAGATTCAGAATGAGCTGAATATCTCAGAAACTATTTTTAAAACTAGTTTAGGCTGAGCTAGAATAATTATGCATCTCAATGACTTGGTCTTAAGAAGACTTACTACTATGTCATATCATCTTCCCAAAGAATTCGAACAGTTATTAGCTGTTATTACTGCAAAAAGAAGAGGATGAAGAAAGTCCAATGAATATGATGGTGACGACAATTCTAGCAATGATGAATATTTATGTGAAGATGAATGATTAGCTTAGTGTATTACCACGTATAAACTTTTCAATAAATTTTGTAAAATTGAAACACAAAAACAATTTGAATGAAAGATTTCCAAAAACGTTTAATACATCGATAATTGTTTATGGCATTTAGAAATTATTCAATATATTTTGTACAACTGATGTATATAAAAAACATTTCTTCAATTTAACCTTTCAAAAATGTGTTCACATTATAATCGGGCAAATATGGTATGATGGATGTTCAGTACATTAATGATGACCCTTTAATTAATGGTAATGGTATGGCTCTATGGAAAGTCACTCTCGTAAAGTAAACAAAACACACAGCAATTCACATTATTTTTTGTATGAAATTTGAATGGATGGTGAATAAACATCTGATATGGTGTGACTACACAAACAATTGCTACTAAATTAAATTTACAAAAAGAACAATATCTTACTAGCTACACCAGTTTAAAAATACAAAACATGTGTAAAAAACTTTAACTTTGGAGTATTTTATGTAGATTTGTGCACAAATATTATCTGCTTATAGCCACCGTTAACACTGTAGTGATACATTCTACAGCTCTAAAGTTACTGAATAAACTGTCTGTTATAAGACTAGAGTTTCTCATCAAATATACATCCTTTTTAGATTACTTCAAATCCGACTAAATCTGGTACTTTTCTCAGATTTGACCAAAACTAGTACTTTCCTAGACTTATGCAGATTAATCATTTTTAGGTCTGTTCAATTCTTAGCCTAATTCCAGATCTGGGTTTTTGTAAAAGAAAGCTTTAAATCTGTATATTAATGAAATGAATGAGGTAAAAACAACTACCTTTCAATTGGAAAAAACAGAGCAGTTGCATGTAAACTCTTTAAAATGTTAAAGAAACTGTGTTAAAATACAGAAAACCAATACAGTAAACATTACAATTACAATTATCATTACTAATAGAACATTTTCCAACAAAATCATTAAAAAAATCACTAATTTTTAATCTTTAATCTATTATAAAGTATTACTCACTTGCATAATATATGGTAGTCAATAAATTCACTACGGATCAAGAAAATAAATTATAAACATAATAAATGGAAGTCAATAAATTCACTATGAATCAAGATAATAAATTATAACCATAATAAATGGAAGTCAATAAATTCACTACGGATCAAGATAATAAATTATAACCATAATAAATGGAAGTCAATAAATTCACTACGAATCAAGATAATAAATTATAATCATAATAAATGGAAGTCAATAAATTCAATACGAATCAAGATAATAAATTATAACCATAATAAATGGAAGTCAATAAATTCACTACAGATCAAGATAACAAATTATAACCATAATAAATGGTAGTCAATAAATTCACTATGGATCAAGATAGAAAGACAGACTACCTCACTAACAGTTTCATGTTCTCCCATGTTCGAAACATAACTCTACACATGCATCAACCACGATAGAATACACAAATACTCTTCAAAGTTTTGTAATCAAGTGGTCATACTGCATGCCACTCCTTCCCAGATGCAATATTTATTTCACGGTGTCAATACATTTATGTTTTCAATATATATTTACTGTAAATATGTTTAAGTCGTAAAAAAAAATTATGTATTAGCAAGGAAATTATTTATGTAACAGAGAAACAAAACACTTGGCATGTAGTGTGATTCACACATGTAACACATTCCCAAATTTTACTGGCTTGGTATTCTTATTTTTAATAATTAATCAATCAATCAATCATTCACAATATTTTCAAGAACACACAATATTAGCTAGTACTTCTTACTTGCTCTTGGTGTTGGCTATCCAGCTCCAATCAAGTGATCCTTATGAGTGTCCAGAAAGGTAAGTGACTGTCTTCCTCAATCATTCAGCATACTTTCAAGCCCATCTCTTCCTCATCTCTTCCATCTCCATTCCAGTGTATCTACAGTGTTCACAAATGTGACTTCTTTCTCTCTTTCTTGCCCCATGCTGTGGTTTCCAGGGCACAAGAATTCTGACCTCATCATCATCTCTTCTTACAGAACAGTCAGTAATTCTAAGTTGTTGTTGTTTTCCCATCAGCCTAGTTGAAAACCTTGCCATGTCTTTGTACACTTCTTCATTTTTTATCTTTTCAACTGATGTCTTAAATTTCTGTTATGTATCTGACCTAGTTTGCGTGATGATTAATGTCCATGTTTTTGATCTGTACAAGAGAAAATCAGACTTTTGCTGTGGCAACAGTGAAGAGTGTAAGTTGTATTTCCAAATTCAGTTCATCTGTTACAGGTTCCATGCCTGTTTCTGTCCTATTATTTTTTGTATCTGCTATTAATACTCCAGTATATTTAAAATATTCACTCTTTCAAGGGTCTTTCCTTCTACCTGTAACATCTGGAAGTATGTGTGTCACCATCACAGTTGTATGCTAAATAACAGATCTTCTTGACATTCTTGCATAACCCAACTTTCTTACAAGTTGCTTCAACATAATTTAGAGTTCAATGGTGTATTCTACAGTATTGGAGATCAGAACAAAATTAAGACCTACATTTTATTTGTAATAAAGCTTTTCTATAAATTATCCTATGTTACTTTACCTGTTCCAGTAACAACTAGAAGTTCCTTTTCAACAATAGCCACAGCTGTTATACCATTATAGGTATAAACTGATTTCAGCAAATGTCCTAAACAGGAAACAAAAAAAATACAATTACAAGTCTTCATAATTTCAAATTTTACCTACAATGCCCACTTTGAAGTTTAGCTGTTCTTAAACATTTCAAAAAGATAAAAGTTAAAGCCTCAACTAACAGACAAGTGATATTTGAAAATACAAGTTATTATCTAAAAGTAAAAAATCAAGTCTTTTACAAGAAAGGTTACGAGTTTTTATTATTATTTCTAAATAACAAAAAAGTAAAATAATGATGACAGTATTTATTGAAAATTTTAAGGCTTACAAAAATGGTGTTACATTTTATATACTATAATATAAACCTTGCTTTTATATCTTTTTCTTTTTTACCTTGGACAAAAATTATAACATAGAAACAAAATGTAAGATAACTGTAAAAAAAAAGGCTTCTAATGAACTGCAACAAAATATTTCATAAATAATAAAGTACTGCTGCAGTAAACAGTAAAAACATTAATACAGCAATGAGTATAAAACTATATATATATACCATTAGGAATAGACCAGACAATTAAAGAGCAGTCTAGAGCACCACTGATAGCCAGTCGTTGAGAGCTTGGACAGTCCAATCTCACAGCCAAGGCTGCACTTGCCTCTTGAGATGGAAAAACAACTCCGCTCACTGAATTTGTATGACCTCTGAGATTACAGACTTCTTCCCCCTTGATGGCATCCCATACTTTCACAGTTGTGTCTCGACTACAAAAACAAATTCCATACAATACTTACGTTTGGAAAGTAGTACATGATGGTTACTCAAATGTATAATGATACAAGGATAATATCGTAAGTAGAGCATGCACCAACAGTGCAGAGAAAAATTAAGGCTAACAATAATGTTATTTAACATATACTACAACAGCTGGGAATTACTAAAACAAACAATAAAACAACAGGTTATGAATTTCTAAATAAACTAATCCTTTCTCTCTATATACTACAACAGCTGGGAATTACTAAAACAAACAATAAAACAACAGGTTATGATTTTCTAAATAAACTAATCCTTTCTCTCTATATACTACAACAGCTGGGAATTACTAAAACAAACAATAAAACAACAGGTTATGAATTTCTAAATAAACTAATCCTTTCTCTCTATATACTACAACAGCTGGGAATTACTAAAACAAAAATAAAATAACATATTATGAAATTCTAAATAAACTAATCCTTTCTCTCTATATACTACAACAGCTGGGAATTACTAAAACAAAAATAAAATAACATATTATGAAATTC
>NW_013672820.1:34974-38135 GCF_000517525.1 Limulus polyphemus
CTTTCTGTTTCAAAGTAAATTTATATTTCTGTTCTCAAGTGGACTGTATGGGATTAGTGAAAACTATCATATCTAGTACTGACCTTACAAAGTTCCCATTCATGATCAACCCTGTTCCCAAAACAGTTATTGTCTCAAGTGCTCTGTCCTAAATATTAAAACATTTAATACTTAGAAAAGCATGAAGTTGGTGTATATCATTTTATTCAAACACTAACCAAGTCTGTTTGTCTTAAAAGTTATTAGAATTTCCAAATTTTGAAGTAATTATTGTAAATTTGTTTATAAAGTACTCATTAATTAGGGATTTTGACAACGTCTAGTAAACTTAATAATTCTAAATATAAAGAAAAATCCTAATACATATATGTGTCTGTCTGTATGTGAATGTAATGCTTGTTTCAATGATAACAAGAATATTTTGGTGATGAAAATGATGCATAATTAAAAAATAATGACATTTATATCTTCTTTAGCTACAGATACAGATCTTTGACCCAAAAACAGTATAAAGAACACACAATTAAAAGTTTTTGTGATATTTTTCACCAGGGCCAACATTATTGAATAGGGTGGAAAAATAGAGGGGCTTAAAAATAAAAATAATTTTATTCCATTGCCAAGTTCACCTGAAAGTTTTTAAACATCACCTTTCTCATTATGGTTCCCCTAGCTGAGCTTGTCTGCTGTCGGTAGCCAATAGGAAAGCAGGGAAAAGACATTCACTTTCCCTTCTCGTACAGCACAGAATTTTAATTAGAAATTATGCGCAATAAAAAATATTCCAAAAAATGTGTAACTATGAATGATATTTCAAATCAAATCCTGGAAACCAGAACAATGTTGTACATAAGTGAGCAGTGACTTCTAGAGAAAGCATGAATAATAAAAGCATTCTTATAAAATTACTTTTTGATTTATAAAAAAATGGCAATTAAAACAGTAATAGCTCAAAAGTGGTTTAGCAATGAACTTAGGAAAAACATGGACAGTAGAAGGCACCATCTTTCTGGGGCCAATACCAGAAAAGACTATGGATGTGCTCAAACACTCCCAATATAAAGTATTTTATTCTGGCTAAGAACAACTGAAATGTTACTACCAGGATTGTTAATAAACGAAATGGTCAGAAACTTACTTTTTAGCAGTATATATTAAGTAAATATATGGGTGTGTTAGGCTAAGGATTCTTCCACAGTAGGTGTCTGTGACTTGTTGGTGATAAATTCAACAATAAACGAACAGCATGCACAACACTTGCTTTTTAAAATAATACATATATATTAGAAATAACTTGAACGTATATACAAAATTCTTTACACTATGGAGATCATAATTGTATCTCAAATACTATACAGTTTTCTTCTTGTCAAAGTCCACTTAGGCCAATTCAATTGCTTTAGAATTCAATTGACAAGTCAAACTATTTTTCTCTATTTTTAAAACAATAGTATCTATATATAATTCACTTACGCTGTCGCATGAGTTACTATAGTTATATCCTATACTTCCAAATAACTGTCTGCTTTTCGTCAAAGTCCATACAGGTGGATTCAATTGGCTTAGAACACCCTTTGACAAGACAAATTATTTTCCTTATCTCTTTCCAACTATTAATCTCATTCTAACATATCAGTTGTTAGGCCATTCACTTCTACAACAGTTAACTTTGCATTTTCTAACTTTTCTCTCACCGAACTTCTCTTTCCTGTGACTATACTTTTTATTCTCTCCCTATTTCTGCTCATCTGATCACAGCTATTTATACATCTATCACTTAGGTCTTCTAGAAATCTCTATAGCCTCTACATCAATGGATTGCACACAACTTTTGATAGCCTCAACATCAATGAATTACAAACACAAAATAAATTAATTAATAATACTACCTACAGTAAACAGTCTTTTATATATGGCAGAAATATTTAACAAAAGCTACATAAAAAAATATACTCCTTATACCTGACATGAAATTTTACAGACTACATGTTTGAATGGAACTGGACAATTAATTCCAATACCTATGAGCATGAATTACGTCAATTAGTGTCACGTAAAATTTTAATTAAATTGACTAATTTCACGAAAACAATTGATTATTTGAAATTATTGTTTCCAATACTGTTTTCTTTATTCCAACTATCCAAGTCTCATGTTAGAATAATCAATTAGTTGAATGTAATCTATTACTAAGCCAGACAAGTGATCAATTAAATTCCACTGATAATCCAGCTCTACACCTGAAACTTCAAAAATTTTTAACTACACAAAACAACTTTCACCGAAGAATACAAACTTAGTACCAAGCAAAGTTACGAAGCAAAAATCAGATCAAAATAACCTACTTCAGAAATTATCACAAAAAATTTGCTTAACAACACCTATAATTCTTTAATTAAAACTCACCAAAATCTTAAGAGAGTAATTCTCACAATATATCTAACTCCCTAATCTCTTGTATGTCTGGCTTCAATTCTATTTTCTGTTATACTTTTATTTTCTACCATGCAACAATTCAAAACATGGTTACTGTTGACCACTGACAGAATATTTTATCAAAGTGTTCATTCATGATGTCAGAAAGACACGTATGGTTCCATATGTCTTGCTACAAAATGCTAAAACTCTATAACCTGAGCACTTTCTAAAGATGGACCTTTCTTCTTCAGGGGCAAACTGAAGAAGAAAGGTCCTCCTTTCGAAAGATCTCGGGCTATAGGGTTTTTATCATTTTGATCAAGGCGTTTACTTACTGAAACAAAAATATCATGACAAAATCCTTCCGCCCCTCTACAAACATTAGTACTGAAATTTACTAACAACCGAAATGAGCTGACCTTTCATAAATAATTTAAACTACATGATAAAGGAAAAAATATGTAAACTATAGATATAATAATATATAACATAAAAGTAAGTTGTGGTACTGACAAATTTAGACATACCTTGCTGAAAGAACAAGGTGATTCTCAGCGGCAACTGACCATACAACATCGCTGTGTCCCTCTAGAGAAGTAACAACAAACTTTGAGTGTATTAACTTCTTGTACTGTTCTTCTTGTTCCACACCATCTACAGTAGGTGCTGATGGTGCTGGTGATAGCTCTGATGGTGATTCTATAAAATGATAAAACAGATTCTGTCCAAAAATCATTTAAAAG
>NW_013672820.1:38831-42487 GCF_000517525.1 Limulus polyphemus
GAACAAGTTCAGTCCCACAATTAACATTGTCCATTACTGATATACAAACAAGTACATAGGATTAGAAATAGATAAATCACAATACATCCAATAACCCAAGTGGTTTTTGGAAGACGGACCTCGCTTCTTCGGAGGATGAATTTAAAAAGACCATACAACATCGCTGTGTCCCTCTAGAGAAGTAACAACAAACTTTGAGTGTATTAACTTCTTGTACTGTTCTTCTTGTTCCACACCATCTACAGTAGGTGCTGATGGTGCTGGTGATAGCTCTGATGGTGATTCTATAAAATGATAAAACAGATTCTGTCCAAAAATCATTTAAAAGCTATCTTAAAAAAAATACTGTATTTGCTTGGTACTTAACCCAAATCATTTGTAAGTCATATTCTAAGCTATATTATGTTGAGGTAAACATCATCAATAATTAAAAAACTTGAATACATTTCCTGAATCATAAGAATAAATTTATTTAAAAAGTTACATATATGCAAGTGATTTTACAAATTTTAGATTTAGTTGGTTGATTTAGAGCAAAAATCATATTGGGCTATCTCTGCTGGTCCACTGTGGGGGGAATCAAACCCTAGATTTTAGCATTGTAACTTTTGTAGACTTACCACTGTTCCACCAGGGGACTATAAATTTAGAAGAAAAAAGTATTAGACCTGTCTCAGAAGTTATATATACACATTTAGCAGTGTACCAAAATTGTGATCCGAACTGTCTTTTATGATGTGCTGACGAGAAATCAGAATACACTTAAGACATCATAACACATTTACCACTTAATGATGTTGCAGATGATGTTGACTGTTCCAAGTTTTCTGGACAAACTTCAGATTCAATTCTGGCTCTCTTTACTTCATTATCTTTATTCTGACTTTCTTCTAACCTAAAGGATTTCATCCAATAATGAAAAATGTTACATTTTTGCTTACAAAATGTGAAAGAAGTTTTAACTAGTGTGAAGACTTTTTAATAACATTTAAAAACAAGACAACACTAGTTAACAATTACACGCACACTGGTTAAACCAATAATAACCAATGTTTTAATCCACTGCATTAATCACATGTTACATACATGGTCTCTGTCCAGACAGTGGTATTACCAAAGAGAAATATATCACATGTGCATACTGCATTAACCACGTGTTACACACATGGTCTCTGTTCAGTCAGTGGTATTACCACAGAGAAATATGCCACATGTGCATACTACATTAACCACATATTACACACACAGTCTCTGTCCAGTGAGTGGTGTTACCAAAGAGAAATATGTCACATGTGCATACTGCATTAACCACATGTTACACACATGGTCTCTGTCCAGTCAGTGGTATTACCACAGAGAAATATGTCACATTTACATACTGCATTAATTCAACAAAGATCTAATCACATATAACATTTTTAAGTACGAAATAACAACTTGCAGTAATAATTCCATGCTTTCAGTGTGTGATATTTAATGAGATATTTGAAAAAATGTTTATATAACAAAATATCAAGTGTACAGCAATGATTGTAAGAAAACCCCTTACTTACAATTATCAACCTTACAAACAGCATATCTAAAAAGTACTTTTTCACTAACTACTACTGTTATTTATCTTGCAATAAACGCATGCCACCGTGCAGAATGCTGAGAGGATCAACTAACACTGTCCATAAAGTGATACTCGTGGTAGCTTTATTTAGGAATAGGCCTTAAAAATTTACAGAGAATAGTGAGAGTAAAAAAAAAATAGCATGTGCATAATTTTTGTAACATCCTGTACCATGTTAAAATTTTCCAAAAAAATTGTAATTTTCCTAGTGTGCATAATTTTAAAGATACAGTATAATCACATTAAATATCAGTAAACAAAAAATTACTAATCACCCATTCAATAATTATTATTCCTACAAAAACATTTTCTTTAAAATAAGTCCTTAACCCCAATAGTATACTGGTATTAAAAGTACAGAAATTAAATCACACTTATAAAAAAGTTATTAATATTTTATGCACATTCAAAACAGCTGTTGTCAACCAACAACCATAACATATTTTTATTCTTATTCCATGGAAGGTTCTGACCAAGGATTGGTACAGTTTGAAACAACCACATTTAAAAACTACTATGGAATTGACTAATGAAAACGAAAATTGTTTTAAAATTTTTCTAGTGCAAAGCTAAACAGAAACAGAGTACAATGTTACACTTACCAATAATAATTTACAGTATTACAGTGACATCTTTTAGCTTAATGATAAAACAATTTAACTATTTTACACTGACATCATTGAGTTTACAAACACTGCTCTTGGTGCGACATGTCTAAGCATTTACTATATACATGTATTCTATATACATAATTAAAAGTTCAATTACGCACTAATTCTTATATTTTTAAAAGAATTCATGAACTGAATGGCACTTGATTAAACCTTTAGGCAGTGAAAACCTAGAAATTAAATTATTTTTGATTAATATTAAATATTAGCAAATAACTCGTATCCATACCATAATAAGTTTTACATTTAAACTTGACATCGTATAGAGAAATAAAGTATAACAATAAGTAAAAAAATAAACCTACTTTACAAAAACTGTAACTTTTAAATGACCTATTTATAAGTTAACACTCCTAATATTTCATTTCCATGGTGATTTGCAAAAGCATACAATCTATTCAGCATCTTTTTTTAAATTGTTTAATCATTTATTTAAAGAAGCTTTAAACTGATGAATGAAATACTTTTTTTTCTTTAAAAAAAGGCATTTTCTTTTATCTTTCCATGTCCAAAATGGAAAAATCAAACTGCAGAAATAAGTTCATTCTATACAATTTATGAATTCTTCACTTGCTCTCACTGGAATTCTGGTTCAGTTTCTCTGGAGGTTCATTCATGATCTCAAGTTCTCAGTTTATCTCATACTAAACCTGCACCGTACTCTATACTGTAAAACATAAAAACTTCCCAGCTACACGTATCACTTATAGTATGCAAAATACTATTTCATTCTATAATTATTAGTACACTTTCCTTTTTTTTATGTAATCTTTTTTTTAGAATAAGTTGCAATTGCTTCTTCCGAGTGAAAAAATCCCTTCATATTTTATAGTTATTTTTGAAGTTAACAGTCTATGTCAAATCTATGGGACAAAACAAATGTACAAAGAAAAATTTGTCTTTTTAGGACAGGATCTGCAAGTTGAGTGTCAGTATATTTAATACTTGTATTTATATTGATATTCAGACTATGACGTATTAAAAAAATAGAATATCTTCTTTAGTATTCACCTTGTTGTTTGCTTGGAAAGATTTTCTTGCTATATTTATACTTC
The DNA here is from genome assembly GCF_000517525.1 of Limulus polyphemus. Taxonomy (NCBI): domain Eukaryota; kingdom Metazoa; phylum Arthropoda; class Merostomata; order Xiphosura; family Limulidae; genus Limulus; species Limulus polyphemus. Next base: position 42,173 of record NW_013672820.1, read on the forward strand.
TTAAAAATGCTACCTGGATAGTGACATTTCTGAAGGAATTCTTCTAGTTCACATTCTCTAACTACAGAATTGGAGACATTAATTTAACTAATCTTCCTCATATAATATACTTGTTTGGAGTATACATCATTGCAGTAAGGAGTGTTCAACACAATATTCAAGGTGTAACATCAAACACATCACTGCAGTAAGGAGTGTTCAACACAATATTCAAGGTGTAACATCAAACACATCACTGCAGTAAGGAGTGTTCAACACAATATTCCAAGTGTAACATCAAACACATCACTGCAGTAAGGAGTATTCAACACAATA
>NW_013672821.1:0-1157 GCF_000517525.1 Limulus polyphemus
AGTTTGGTGACCCCTGATCTATAGCTTCAGAAAACTGAAGGCCTTTTATGTTTGTTTGCAAATAAAATTCAATGAAAATGTTTTTTTCGCACCACTTTAACAATTTACTATAGCGTGCCCCCCCCCGCCCCCCAGTGGTACAGCGGTATGTATGCGGACTTACAACGTTACAAACCGGGTTTCGATCCCCTTGATGGACTATTGTGCAGCTTTGTGCTTAACTACAAACATACTATAGCGTATCTAAAATCAAAACCTTTTCCGGATAACCTTTGAAACAATAACGTTCTCAAGGGCAGCCTGAGAACACTGCCAATTTGATATCGAAAATTAGACCATTTAAAAAATTAAGTAATCTTTTAATTAAAGGACCTTCAGTGACTCAGCGATAAGTCTGGGAGCTCACATCGCTAAAAACCGGGTTTCGATACTCGTGGTAGACACGGTACAACTTAACAACAAACAAACAGACATTTAAAGGATGTGATATACTGTTATAAACACTAATTGTTTGACTTTTATGTAACAGTGACTTGTGATTGTTTGAAAATGTTCAAATTTTGTAATCCATTTTTTAAGATTAATTAACCGCAACACATTGAGTTACTCATATAAACTATTTCTCTATGATTTTCCACACATTTCTGACATACAAACAAACATACAGAAAAACGTGTGTACACCTATGCCTGGAATGAACGGAAACGGGTTTATGTAATAATACGTTCGATCTACACAACATTACTACACACAGATGGGATGAATGTAGGGAAAAAGTAGCTAAGCTTTGTACAAATAATAACAATTGTTTAACTTTGGCACATCAGTAAAAGATATAAGAATAACAATTGTTTGACCTTGGAACATCAGTAAAAGACATAAGAATAACAATTATTTGACCTTGGCACATCAATAAAAAATATAAGAATAACAATTGTTTGACCTTGGAACATCAGTAAAAGACATAAGAATAACAATTATTTGACCTTGGCACATCAGTAAAAAAATATAAGAATAACAATTGTTTAACGTTGGCACATCAGTAAAAGATATAAGAATAACAATTGTTTGACCTTGGAACATCAGTAAAAGACATAAGAATAACAATTGTTTGACCTTGGAACATCAGTAAAAAAATATAAGAATAACAATTGTTT
>NW_013672821.1:2019-3458 GCF_000517525.1 Limulus polyphemus
GGAATTTATTTTATTCCGATTATATTTGTCCCCAAAACGTTAAGTAATGGTATTTTGTACAGTTTAAAAGCGTTACTTATAATAGATGGCGCCAATTGCAAGTAAACGAAAGTTAAAACGGTGATGATGATAGTATCTGTGTAGACCGCACGCTATAGTAGCACCAAAAACTTCTCTAAACATTTGTTAAACTTTGAACTGAGTTAAATCACACGCTCTTCTTAACCATTGTAAGGGCATTACGATTCAACTGAAAAACCATTAATTAATTTTTAGACATAAATCACCTTAAGAGAGCTATTGTTGTATTTTATTTCCTTTTTTATTGTATTTTATTTCTTTGGCGTACGTTATAATTTTGAATTTCGGCCCTGGCGAGGTGTACGTCGTTGACACAGTGCTAGGTGTTCTCCTATTTCTTACATCGTTTGTAACGTCACTGGTAAAGTCCGGCAAGCAATTCCACGAATCTTCTATATTTGTTTTTCCTACTTAGTTTAAAAAGCGTACAATTGCATGCTTTGTTAATACGTCAACTAATGAAAATTACGTCATTCTTCACTATGAAATTGGCAAACATAAAGGCGTTGTTAAAGTTATAATTGCACTCATTAAGAATACGTTATCAAATACGAAACACGTGCGAATAAAAGTTTAAAAAATTACCACGAGAGTATGTATCTATAAAATCACATGTTCTTACAGCCCGAGAAACAAAACTTATTTGGCAAGATGCCAACCCCACCTGCGTGTATACACAGACCTAGGAAGTAACCAAGTTAATTGTAGCAGTGAAATGTGAAATTAACTTCAGATTTAAACAGCGATTGGTCGACAGAAGAAAAAAAAAAGGATTATTTTTCAAGAACAAGCACCAGTTACAAATCATATCAGTAAAATCTGCTGGAAAATCAACTCTTTCCTCAGTGTCTTGGTATACAAAAAAAAGGCCTCTCAAACTTTCATAAAACATTAGTTTATGTAATATTGGAAAACATATTAACCTCAGCTTTTAAAGTACGTACATGCAAGATTCATACTTGGCAAACTGACTTTTTCAACTACAGAATACCTTATTTATAAACGTATGGAATCGACTTAATAGGTCAGAAGAGAATACTTTAGTGAACCACTGAGCATCATAAACAATACGTGAACACGTTTATTGTTAGGTCAAACATAAGACAAGGTTTTGGTGAACCGCTGAGCATCATAAACAATATGTAAACACGTTTATTGTTAGGTCAAACATAAGACAAGGTTTTGGTGAACCGCTGAGCATCATAAACAATATGTAAACACGTTTATTGCTAGGTCAAAACATAAGACAAGGTTTTGGCGAACCGCTGAGCATCATAAACAATGTGTAAACACGTTTATTATTAGGTCAAAACATAAGACAAGGTTTTGGCGAACCGCTGAGCATCATAAACAATGTG
>NW_013672821.1:4190-7372 GCF_000517525.1 Limulus polyphemus
ATTATGTAGTGTTAAGTGAGATCAGAAAATCAAAGTGTAATACAGCGATTTAGACTGGTAATTAAATATTTTTTTATCTGTCCAGTTGAACACTGAAATTTTAAGATTTCTTCTTGAAATTATTTAAGATGGCAATGTATATTAAACACATTGTCGATGTTCAAGTATGACTACCACTGTAAATATTTGTTTTCTCATATTGGATGTCTCAAGTTTCGTAGTACCATCACCCCCCTTTGCACTAAATAAGATAAGAACTTTTAAGATTACCAAGAAATCAGCTCCTTTACAGATACACAAGGTCAAGGCCAAGCGTACCAGACCTCTGATCTGCAAACCCATGGTTCGTGTCCCTTTAATACACGCATAAAAAAACACACTACGCGATTTGGGACCGTGGGTATGTTCTAAGGGTGGCTGCCAGATCTAAATATTTGGTCAGACAACAGTAGCCCAAGAGTTGGCGGTGATTCCTGTTAAGTAAGTGCCTTCTCTCTAATATATCAGTTCAAAATTAAGGACTGCTAGCGCAACTAATCTTTTAGTAAGCTTGTCTGAATATTCGAAATCAAACAAACCCAAGGTCGACTTGATATGTCTGAAACGGCTCTAGGTTATGTTGAATCATTTTGTCGTGTATACTCTATGTTCTTGTGATTGGATGATTGTCTTGTGGACCCCAAAATGTAAAATATAGTAGTACTGACCGAAACGGCTTGATGTGATGGGAAGTATAGTAGTATTGACCGAATCGGCTTGTCATGATGTGAAGTGTAGTAATACTGACCGAAACGGCTTGATGTGATGGGAAGTATAGTAGTATCGACCGAATCGGCTTGTCATGATGTGAAGTGTAGTAATACTGACCGAAACGGTTCATTGTTATGTGAAGTATAGTAGTACTGACCGAAACGGCTTGTCATGATGTGAAGTGTAGTAGTACTGACCGAAACGGTTCATTGTTGTGTGAAATATAGTAGTACTGACCGAAACGTCTTGTCATGATTTGAAGTGTAGTAGTACTGACCGAAACGGTTCATTGTGATTACAAGGCCTGCAAAGCTGAGCGAAACGGCTCGTTAAAATTAATGACACAACAATATTTAAATGTGTTTAGGTGTGTAATATTCGCGAAACAATGTGCTGTCTGTTAAATGATTAATATTTTTATTAATTTAGTAAAATGCTGATCTTGCGTCCTAGAATTGGTCTAGACTCTATAAATTTTATCAAAGAGGAAAATGGATCTCAACTACGTTTGCAAATTTTGAAACCTAAAACTAAAAGCGTTTTGAAATAGTTTTGTGAAATACTAATGATCACGTGCGAAAAAAAAGCAATATGGTTCGGTCAGCAATATTTCGTTCTTGTAATAAGATTAAGTTTCGACAGAGAGTTTTCAATCATCAGTTCCCATAAATATTAGGTGTAAGCAGTACTAATAGACTCTAGAATCGTACTGGCGATCACATTTAAGATTGGTTGGGTGGTTGGGTTACCTTGCACGTGCGGTCAGCAACAGATTATCGCTTATATAAAGTTGATTAAATGACAAGTGCGAGCTTAGATAAAATATTTACCAGCGTAGGTTCATGATGAAATTTGAAATCTTTTTCTGTATTAGATAACTTGTCACAGCTGAATTGAGGAAAGATGCCAAGATAGATGTTAGAAACTGTTAGCTCCGAAACAAAACTTCGAAGGTTATGTGCTACTACCCTCAACTTGTTCTTTAGTCTCGTGTCTTGTGTACTAGACGAAACCTTAGGGTCACAGAAAAACCCAAGGATTGGAACGAAATATAGATGGCGCCAGTGTAAAAAGTCGCAAAAATTTCTCAATTGTAGCTAAATTGTAAGAAACTTTATAAGAGACTTGAGGTTGAGTAAGTTATAAATTAATTCAGATTATTTCTCGCGTAAATTGTAAGAAACTTTATAAGAGACTTGAGGTTGAGTAAGTTATAAATTAATTCAGATTATTTCTCGCGTTCTAGCTTCAGTTTTTTTATTAATTTCATTCGATAAAACAGTGGATCCGATGGCTTCCTTTCAAAATTCTTCTGTTATTATTATATCAAGGTTAGATCAAGTGTAGATTGAGTAGTTAGAAAGAAACATAAACACACAGAACTAAAACACTTTTCGGGAAATTAAAAGAAGCTTATTGCAATTTTTACTTCCCTAATACATAAATGAAGAATGTTCTTCGTTCTTGAGAAACAAAAATTCTAATGTGTCTCTTGTTTTATATGTTTGAATTCCGATGATGTTAATATAAAACGATTTGTGTGCGTTTGTTTACTAATTTTCTTTATCCAATCTGTGATGTTAGATGTTGGATACATGATGTAATTGATGTTAGATGTTGGATACATGATGTTGTAATTACGTGAAAACTAATGTTGGTAAATTGTAAGATATGTTTTTGTGGCTTATCACTATTAACATATTTCAATTAGTTTCATTATTGGTTATAATGCTTCAATTAATTTTAGTATATTTTTTATTATAATTATTCTTATGAAGATTATTTTGCAGTAAATATAGGACTAACGTAAGGAGGTATTATTGGGATTACGGCCGTTAATAACAAGAGAGCCTAGCTAGCTAATTTCATCGTTATAAGTTTGGTTTATCACAGTTTATTATGTCGGATTAACTTGGTCGTGATCTTACTTTCGATCTGAAGTTCTTAAGACTACTAATAACAATAATATCTTAAACTTGAGATATTGAACTTTTAAGGGTGTAATTTTAAAGAAGCTTCAGTCCAAATTTAAATCTTGAGAGTTTAGAAAATACTTTACTGTTTAATGTCCTTTTGACCCAAACTGTAAATAAATCGTGGCTCGTTTAGTAGCACATATTTAATCTGTTAATATTAGGACGTTGTTCTTTTACATAATCTCTTCAAGACTTTGAGGAAATATGGCACCTTTACAATCTTTTTTATCAGTTAATTAGACAAAACATAGATAGCGATGTTTAGCGGCACAAAGAAAATTAGTGTTTGTAAGAATCATTCTTCTATTGACAACATATTAGAATTTTATATCGCTAATATTAATAGATACGTTTTTAATGTAATTGGAACTATTCAATCTGGTTACAAACTAAACTCAAGAACAGATTATTGACTTTAAACATAATTATGATAAATCTACAGAATAATAAACCATA
>NW_013672821.1:8153-11890 GCF_000517525.1 Limulus polyphemus
AGAAGAACTTGGAGTGGTTGATCGAAACGTCCTGGAAAAATGAAGACTACTGTCCTAGTAGATAATGTCGTTATATCTTATTAGACCACAGGAAAGAAAAACATATAAAGAATCTAACCAAAACGTCCTTGAAAAATGTAAACTACTGTCCTAGTAGATAATGTCGTTATTTCTTATTAGACCACAGGATGAGAAGAACTTGGTGTGGTTGATCGAAACGTGCCTGTAAAATGAAGAATGATATTAAGGTATATTGAAGTTTGTTTCTCATTAGACCACAGGAAAGAAAAACATATAAAGAATCTAACCAAAACGTCCTTGAAAAATGAAGCATTAGAGCGCTTAAAACAGTAAATCCATCCATCAAGGTATAGTTATATCTCATTAGACCACAGGAAGAGAAGAACTTGGAGTGGTTGATCGAAACGTCCTTGAAAAATGAAGCATTAGAGCGCTTAAAACAGTAAATCCATCCATCAAGGTATAGAAGAAAATCAAAGTGTGCGAAAACCTCCAGGTTAATCTGATGTGTATCGACACTATTTAATAACCATGCCAGATGCTACTCGAGAAGTTACAAAATCCAAACATGTTACAAAATACATTGGAATGCCCTATTTTCGTTTGAAACATTGCCAAATATTGCTTTCTCCGCCTTTACAACCATCATATTCAAGAAAGCAAGCTAAATTTACTTAAGTTCTCAAACCTGTTTGTATACTGATGAAGGGAGGTGGTACAGAAAATACGATTACTTTAATAGTGCACACTTCGAAATAAATACTTCTCTTCATCTACCCAGTTCTGTGTAATTATAGGTTATTTCATCTTTCACAGTGAATTTCTACAGAAGATTGGTCAATCATGAGGTATTTCAAATAGCTTGGATGAAAAAAACACTAAAGTAAATACAAGACAAACAAGTCGGAAACAGATACAAACTATGAACAAGCTTCAGGACAAACAAGTCGGAAACAGATACAAGCTTTAGGACAAACAAGTCGGAAACAGATACAAGCAATGAACAAGCTTCAGGACAAACAAGTCGGAAACAGATACAAACTATGAACAAGCTTCAGGACAAACAAGTCGGAAACAGATACAAACTATGAACAAGCTTCAGGACAAAGAAGTTGGAAACAGATACAAACTATGAACAAGCTTCAGGACAAACAAATCGGAAACAGATACAAACTATGAACAAGCTTCAGGACAAACAAGTCGGAAACAGATACAAACTATGAACAAGCTTCAGGACAAACATGTCGGAAACAGATACAAACTATGAACAAGCTTCAGGACAAACATGTCGGAAACAGATACAAGCTATGAACAAGCTGTTATAGATATCTAGAAACGTTGTCTGTTTTATAGATCTAGTAACGTTGTCTGTTATAGATATCTAGAAATATTGTCTGTTATAGATATCTAGAAACGTTGTCTGTTTTATAGATATCTAGAAACGTTGTCTGTTTTATAGATCTAGTAACGTTGTCTGTTATAGATATCTAGAAATATTGTCTGTTATAGATATCTAGAAACGTTGTCTGTTTTATAGATCTGGAAATGTTATCTACCATGGTTATATAAGTCTGTTGTGGAGACGAAGAATTGTTATCTACACGGAACAGATTATGTGCTTATATCTCTAGGAACAGATTTCCTGTTTGTACCTCTAGAAACAGATTCTATGTCTTTGAAGCTAATGTCTCCAGTCCAACTTTTTGGCAAAGAAGTTCGTTAAGTAGTGAGCTTGAGGTAAAATTCTGTATTTAAACATAGTAACAACCAACGAAGAAATCACACTACGTTTGTATTGCTGTTCATTTTACATAGAAAGTTTAGGTATTAACCGTGGGGATTAGTGCTCTTAAACTTTATTTGCATATTGCATTAGAAAGGCGAGTCGTAATGTTCGTTGTTCATTTAGGAATTTTTCCTTAGCGCATGTTCATGGTTTAGAAAGTGAAATATTACGTTGCCTTTCGTCCTTTCTAGAGCAGTAAATCACAAGGCCCAATACTTGAGCATTAATATCTAGTTAGAAACCTGTTAAAATGTGCGGTCGCTTTGCAGTTCACAAAGATCAAAGCTCTCCGTGCTTGGGGCAATTGGAATAAACCAAATTAATGTAGCTTTCATTTGGTACACATAAGTTAAGCTTAATTTATGACTGAAAAAACTGAGAGCTTTTCAACTTTCTTGACACAAAGGATTAAACTTAATATATATAAGGAACTCAAGTCACGCTTAAGTTTACAGCTTTCATTTAAAATATTTGTTGGCGTCGGTGTTGGACTAAATAAAATTACAAAAAGGTACATGCAACTTACAAAACTTAACACTAAATACTAATACTAAAAATACAAACTGATGTTTACAATCGTATTTTATTTTGTGTGTTAAAACGGTAAAGAATTTGGACACGAAAGTCCATCAACGTGACCTTGCAAAAGCGAATGAGAATTGGTTTCCTCCAATGCAATAGATAATGGTTGAGACGTTAGATGAAGAGAGCATTTTCTAAAGAGAAATCGGGTCGTGTCGTTCTTATACAACTAATTAATGGTTCATAATGTCAGAATAATGCAAACCGAACCTTATCCGAGATGAACACACACGTTTGTCTACTTAGTAAATAAATGCTTTTCTGTTCTTATCGATAATCATGGAGAGAATTGTGTTATCAGATTTTTTTGCCGTCAAAATAAAACTTTTCTTCATAACAGGGTAGAAACACGATGATTTAATGATTTAATATATATATGTCGCTAAGACTATAATGCATTCAGCTCAATTGTTTTCTACTTACGATCGACCACTTACAAACATGTACCTGGCATAAGGACGTCTACCAACTGACGACAACTTCCTGACATATTCCTGATGTAAGACGTCTACCGACTGACAACAACTTCCTGATATAAGACGTCTACCGACTGACAATAACTTCCTGATATAAGACGTCTACCGACTGACAATAACTTCCTGACATATTCCTGATGTAAGACGTCTACCGACTGACAACAACTTCCTGATATATTCCTGATATAAGACGTCTACCGACTGACAATAACTTCCTGATATATTCCTGATATAAGACGTCTACCGACTGACAACAACTTCCTGATATAAGACGTCTACCGACTGACAATAACTTCCTGACATACTGTTTTTTCTATATGACTACACCAAATGTGATGTAACTCAATGTATGGACAAAGCATAGATTGTCTTAAATATTTTGTTTAAATACGGAAAGTTGAGGGTGACAGTACACAGGGGAGTAGGCGAGATATATAAAACAGGGTGTTATGTTAGGAGGAAATAGGAAAAAGAGTGGAGAAGCCGTACTGAGGGTCCGGGGGCATCCCACTCGGAGAACGTTTATAATTTTTCTGTTAAAAAATGATCATTTTATTGGTATATATCCGAGGCTACTTGCCTTCCTCTTCAATGTTTTATAGCTAAACGGGTGAAGTCTAGGTCGTGCGAGCGCACCCATCTTGATGCAAGAAATACGTAGACCTATTTCGTAACGTACCTTTAAACTAATTAGTTTGTAACTATAACTTTATTACTTCGTAAATATTGTCAAATAATTAATCGTCTGAAGCATACTCGGAATGGCGGTCTAGTAGCCTAGGAATGAATAGAGTTGTTTTAACATCATGTACCAGCTGCCCAGTATCGGCTAACAATACGAAGAATTAAATTGTAGGACGAAATGACTACAA
>NW_013672821.1:12808-21025 GCF_000517525.1 Limulus polyphemus
ATTGTGGCGAAATGCTACAAGGTCTTCAAATACCTATAGAATGATAGGTTTCTTTTTTTGTGAGTGTAAAACACTTAAATACGCCATTTCGATCTAGGAATGAATGATTGGGCGTGTAATCTTAAGCCACACCTCCAGTGCATCACGTGGCTTGTGCGCGCGCGAGTTTACTATGTATACGACACTTTCTACAACTGCTAGAAAAGATCTGTGAAGAGCTTAGAAGACGGTTGCGTTGGAGACAAGTCTAACCACGTGCATCATGCATCTGTTGCTCCCTCTCTTTTATTCTCTCACGCTCGTGTGGTTTTATGTTATATTAGCAGAAGGTAAGGACACTTTGTTTTAAACAGGTGAAATTAAAGTAACAGGTATGTATTTTAATAAATAAACTTAGTAATCCAAAAATTGGGATAACACACGTTCATCAAATTGTAGATTGAACTGGACCTCCATTGAACTAAGACTTCGAGATTAAACATTTTTCGGAATACTAAGTTTATTTATTATATCTGTGACTATATAATGTGAAGAACTTAAGAGTGGCCAATGACACGTTTCCTTCACTTCATCTATCTATAGGTGTTTCTGATAGTAACTGCAAAGCACCTTCACACCAACAGTATATTTGAGGTTTGATATAATATTAGCAGAAGGTTTGTTTTAAATAGGTGAAATGAATGACGTAACAGGTGTGTGGTGGCCACTCCTTACCTTTTGTTAACATAACATAAAACATTTCACCTATTTAAAACAAAGAATGTTACCTGGAAATCATAATCTTACCCAACGTGTGTAACGGGACGTATGGAACCATCGGCTGGTAAAATGAACAGGATTTCAACGCCATATGTAAATATGTACTAAATTCTGAACCAACGAAGTCATTTCGTAGGTTGCACGTTTCCAGTAGTCCAATAGTAGGCTTGAAAGTTTATTAAACTAAAAATGAAGGTTCGATCTTGCGATGGACACACCATGGATAACCCATTGTTTAATTTTGTGCTTTAAATAAGCAAACAAAACAAGACTAGCTTTCAGGATTAAGCAGCTTACTACTCCACTTATCCCCAAGGGGGTGCAGACTAGCTTTCAGGATTAAGCAGCTTACTACTCCACTTATTCCAGGGAGATGCAGACTAGCTTTCAGGGTTAAGCAGCTTACTACTCCACTTATTCCCAGAGGGAGGTAGACTAGCTTTCAGGATTAAGCAGCTTACTACTCCACTTATTCCCAGGGGGGAGGTAGATTAACGTTCGGGATTAAGCAGCTTACTAGTCCACATATTCCCAGGGGGGGGGTAGATTAACTTTCATGATTAAGCAGCTTACTACTCCACTATTCCCAGGGGGTGTAGACTAGATTTCAGGATTAAGCAGCTTACTACTCCACTATTCTTAGAGGGGAAGTAGGCTAACTGTCAGGATTAAGCAGCTTACTACTCCACTTATTCCCAGGGGGAAGTAGACTAACTTTCAGGATTAAGCAACTTACTACTCCACTTATTCCCAGGGAGAGGTAGATTAACTTTCAGGATTAAGCAACTTACTAGTCCACTATTCCAAGAGGAAGGTAGATTAACTTTCAGGATTAAGCAGCTTACTACTCCCCTTATTTCCAGGGGAAGTAGGCTAACTGTCAGGATTAAGCAACTTACTAGTCCACTATTCCCAGGGAGAGGTAGATTAACTGTCAGGATTAAGCAACTTACTAGTCCACTATTACGTGTTAAGCTTAAGAACGCGCCACTATTTTTCCTAAAGTGTTGGTTTACAGTTATCACTTAATAAAATCATACACTCATTAACATGCTGTAGTGGAGACATTACGCAATCGGAGGAGGTGAGGGGAAAGTATTTTATATATACATTATTTCACGAAGTTTCAATTTCTTGTTTCTTAAGTTTTCAATTCTGCCTCAAATATTTTAATATATTGACAAAGAACGTCCTTGTTTATCTTAGTAAACAGCTGCAGAGTAACCTTCTTTAATAACGTGTCTTTATGACGTCACAGCTTTACGCAAGGAACTGACACATCTTCACATCTCGTCCTAAACGAACGCGAACCTATTTGTGACTAATATACAAAGCACAAACATCGCGGGTCACGTGACCGCCCTTGTGAATTAAAGTATAAAGCCCCATTTCCGGTAAAGGTTTTTTTTTCCAACCGATTTTAGGACGATTCCACGTGACGTCCATGATATGATATCCAAATCCTTAGTTTAGAAGTTTATCCCTTTTAGTGTTGATATCATACTTAAGCCGATCAGCTTTTGACGCACTAGTCTCCGTCGTTGTTTGTTTACTTACCACGCATGCTTCACAAATAAGATGTTTCGAAATTTATGTTTAATTTTAAAGAACTGTTTGGTTACATAACAAAGTTCATTTCGTCTCACTTTCCTCATTTACAGCTATGAATGTTAATCGACATTAAATTATTCTGAGCTACGAAGTTAATACCTCTAAATTTCTCATATATTACGTCATGCAACCTTCAATGAAGTTAAAGACTTCCACATTTTCTTGGAGGCACTAAAAGTTCCAAACGTCCGTCCACCGCCGCCTTCCGCATGTAGTAGTGATACTCTTACCTGTCCCTCAGTAGTGAAAAACACTATTATTTATAGATTTTATAGCCTATATTTCTTATTCTTTATATTAGAAGCTTTGCTTCGTTTCTCTGCCTAATAGTTAAAGAGTTATCATAATCATAGGGTTATACTGTTATTACAGAAGCCTTTGCTTCGTTTCTCTGCCTAATAGTTAAAGAGTTATCATAATTATAAGGGTTATATTGTTATTACATGTATGTTTTGGATATTATAAAATTGACGATGTATATTTTATCTTAGATACATGAATACAGAATATGTTAAGTTATGCTTAGTTATTTTCTACTATAAACATGCTTCAACACCTTCACGACGACACCTAGTGAGGAACATTTAGAAACTATCAACGTCTTCTTGGTGTCCTATTTCATGGATAATCTTGAGGTTTACCAAAGTTAATAACATATATGATATATAACCTATTCTTATCATCTATATTATATTGTCAAACGTGCGACATCTGGATAAAAAAACGTGCTGGGAAATGTTTTCTTAACAGTTTAGTGGAAATGAACCCAAAATAGTGATCCATGAAAAAGAAATGTTCTGAGGGATATTTATCAATGTTGCTGAAAAATATAATTTTCCATCTGTGCAACAAAGATGCAGGTGACAACTAAAACATTTGATATTTAATGTCAGTAAAACATTTGACAAGTAATTAAAAAAAAAACATTTTGTAAATGTAGGGACGACAGTGACAAAAAGAATACAAACAATAATATAGGGATGGTACAGCGATACAAAGATCATTTGTGCATGACTTTCAATATTAAAATTTAATGTTACACTGTAAAATACACGAGTACAAAATGGTTACAAGGTCGGTCGAATTGACCGACCTCGTAGCGAGAGGTTGTAATAATCAAGACATGTTTTAACGCAACTTGGTTTTCCTTGTATGTAAATATTAGGCTCTTAGTTACACTAAATTGATGCATACCCTGATATGGCCATGATATTATTAGAAACAAACTGCATACCAACAGTCAGGAATATATAAATTCCAACTGCAGTAGTATTAAAGTCAAGTATGCATTTTACAGTGTAACATAAAATGTTAATATTGAAAGTCATATAGGATGATCTATGTATAGCTGTGTCATCTCTATATTCATATTTACATTATTTATAGTACTGCAATCAATACATCATTTTACATTTACAAAATGTTCTTATTACTTATTTTGTGACGTTTTTTCCCTCTGACTGAGAGTTAGCGTATTCTATAAATGTGTGTAATAAAATCTAATATTATGTGTATTGATTTTTTTTATTCCTTCACTTTCTACATAATATAGGGGTTGGCTCCCTAAAGACACCGATTGTATAGTGTACAAAGCATTGAGTATTCTACATGTTACAGTCATCTAATGTTAATCTATTATTGACTGACAATTCCTGTTTCATCCTGTACTTAAGTTTTTTAAAGGAACATCAGATTTCTGTACAAAAGCTAACTTCAAGGGGTAATAATAACATTATTTACACTAGAATTATGTTTTTATAAGTATTACTAGTTATTAAACTAGGCGATTACATCGTGCACTGTCTAGAAACACATAGAGTGGATTTAGGTTTAAAGTGATGTCAGTGATAAAGTAGTTGTAGAGTTATCTCGACTGAAACAACAAGAAGAAGAATTTGGTTGGTTGGTCACATTCTGGTTTGGTATCTTAGCGATGGTTTCTTGCCTTGTTGGTGAAAGTGAGTGGCAATCATCTTTTAAAGTAAAATTCTCTGTCACTGTTGTTTTTTAGCGTGCATATTTGTATTAAGCCTATTGAATACCTTGGCTATCCTCACATGCAGAATCTACCGCTTCTGTGATATTTCTTGTTAACTATTCAGTGGAACAGGTTTTACACGGTTGGTTGGTTCTTTCTTTGCTTCGATCCACATGTTGCGCATGTTTCAACTAAGAAGTGGCATTGGGTTAATTCAACTCAAATGTTCAACCTCGTGCGCACGTGGGCTAAAATAGCCAGTCGGGTCAAAGTTCAGCCAACAGCACCCACTGCCATGATGTCTCTGTTCGGCTTTTCGAATTTTGAAAAAATAACGTAATTGACTGTCACTTTTAAAACGTGACCACAGCTAAAGTGTGAAGCGTGTTCATGAACATCGAGGCTCGAACCCACAATTCACAGCCCACCATGCTAGGAGAAGAATTTTTTAATTCTAATCATTTTTCACAGTTTATTTTTAAACTGAATTTTCACAAGGATAGTTCGTACAGCGATCCCGGCTTTTTTCTTTAACATCAGCTGTTTAAATCCGGCCTTTATTCTTTAACATCAGCTGTTTAAGTCCGGCCTTTGTTCTTTAACATCAGCTGTTTAAGTCCGGCCTTTGTTCTTTAACATCAGCTGTTTAAGTCCGGCCTTTGTTCTTCAACATCAGCTGTTTAAATGTCACTTAGCTCAAGCAGATTCTTTGTAGATAAAAACCACTACGTCATAATTTTCATGTCAAGTCGATGATGGTCACTGGTGACGTATAGAAACAAGACTTTTCATTTCGTGTATATATATAGTTTGTTTATTCAATTACGCGCAAAACTACATGAGGGCTATCAGGCGCTAGGTGTCTCTGATTTTCAAATGAAGGTAGCTAGTCACCCACCACACAATTTTGGGTTTCTCTTTTTACCAACAAATAGTGGGATTGACCGTCATATTATAACACCTTCACTACTAAAAGGTCAAACATGTTCGGTGACGGGATTGGAACCTGCGACCCTTGGATTAGGAATCAAGTGTTTTTAATACAGTAAAGTATATCTTTAGGTATAGATCGACTGAAACATGGCTGCTGATTCGTTTGAATATCAGGTGCTTATTAGGAAAGACTACATTTCAAAAACAACATTAACTTTAAGTTTAACTGTAAGTTTATATTATTAGATTATTTTATTCTTGAATCGCACTCAAAATCACATTTTTTGACAAATACTGTTACGTGAAACAAATGCAACTGACGTCAAAAATCGTTCGTAAATCAATAAATAACTTAAATTATACATGTGAAAAAAATGAACGTACATATACCGCCAGATGGCGCTATTAGCACTTAAAGATCTGTACAACGTAGCGACATCAGAAAATACCCTACACTTCAGGATATCTAGAACACCTGTTTGTTTTCCACCTAGGACAGGTAGCAGAACGACAGTGAACAAAAGGTTACTGAACCCCCCCCCCTCCCAGTCCCCTACGTCTCTAGACAGATTTACAATATAGTCACACCTATTTCTTTGTTGCAAAGCTGCACAATGGGCTAGCGCAGGGATTGAACCCGAATTTTAGCGTTACTTGCCCTCAAACTTGTCGCTGAGTAATATTAAAGCCGATTACTTGCAGAACGTATAAATAATCCGAACTGTTGATTAGAACACTTTTATGGCCTAAACAATTAAAGATTTTCTTTCGAAGTGTAACGCCTAGATGTACGGCCCGTGTAAACTTAAAGAACTAGCGGTGTGACACAGAAACAAACTCCAGCTGCTTTACAAGCTCTAAATGACACAATCTTCTTCTGATGGTTTTACAACCAACGATCTGGCTTTTGTCAACCAGAATACTTCTAACAATCTTGTGGTTACTCCACACAGTAACGGGGTTAGGTCACGAAACAGAATTCACGTCACGGATTGATTAGCCCATCTTGTCTTAGAATATTGACCCTACGTCAGACATCCTGAAATTCCTCCTATTCCTGTTTTATTTATAGTTTATTTTGGCTCCAAACAAGAGATTTATGTTATGAAAGAAACCATTTTATGTGATCTGTCGGGGATACCAGTTGAAATAAGAATCACCATCTGAGTACGGATAATATATAAAGAGAGAGAGACACCATCAGAGTACGGATATTATATACAGAGAGAGAGACACCATCTGAGTACGGATAATATATACAGAGACAGACACCATCAGAATACGGATAATATATACAGAGACAGACACCATCAGAATACGGATAATATATATATAGAAAGAGAGACACCATCTGAGTACGGATAATATATACAGAGAGAGAGACACCATCTGAGTACGGATAATATATACAGAGAGAGACACCATCTGAGTACGGATAATATATACAGAGACAGACACCATTAGAATACGGATAATATATATATAGAGAGAGAGACACTATTTGAGTACGGATAATATATACAGAGAGAGAGTACAAAGCTATACAACGGGCTGTCTGTGCCCACCACTGCTGTCGAAACCCAGCCTTTAGCGTTATAATTCTTGAGGCTTACTGCTGTGCAACTTTGAGATCTCAATAGAATCACTTCACATTAGCTCGTAGTATACAAGCAAAGCTAAACAGTATATATATACATCTGGTAGTGAAATGAAAAGAATAGTGGATAATAAGAAAGACACATTATTTGATGATGAATTTAAGTTTTTCAAACATTCTTTGAAAGAGACTGTCTGAGTCAGAAAGTTGTGAAAATCAAGAATAACGTGAATAATTTGAATTTGAAACTGACTTAAGAAGTGTTAGCTCATCGATAGGAATTGTTTTATGTGAAGGAAAATTAATTCTTATTTCAATTTCTAATTCATGAAATAATTCCTGTTTCTCTGAGTTAAAAATTCCACGAACACTATAATCCTTCGTGATATTTATCCGTCCACGTGATTTTTTGTTACCTAACAACTGTAAACTGCAACAATTTTCTGGATTTAACGTTGAATGGTGTCTAAAAAAAGGCTTATCGAAATATTTTCCGATATCATACAGTACTGTATTGTTTATTTCATATCTCATAGATTCCAGCAGATGATTTTATAACATGTTTTACTCACGATGCTGTGAAATGATATAAACTTTATTAACAAGTCAGTCGGAGGAGACAAAAAGAAGACAGATTTAGATAACTTTATGTAAAGCTGTTTTATTCACTTTATTCTGTAATATTTCCAGCTAAAATTAGTTTTATAATCTGTACGCTGTGCGACAAATTGAGTTAAAGATAATTTAATTACAAGTTAAGGATTCAACATGTAAACCTTTGTTGTATGCGTATACGATTTTGGTTTTTAACACACACACGTACACATGCTTTCAGAAAAAAAAAATTCAAGCCTCCAGAAGTAAGATAAATTTCTCGAAACACGTCAAGAATACCGATGGTTCATTGTTTCCCGACCGCTAACTCCTCCTTGTTTGTGTTCAAGAAGGTTCACATGTGCGTTCCCATAGTTACCAAGCTAGTTTGAGATAGGGTTTCTTTGGCATTAAAATTCTTTAACTGTTCACAAAAACAGAGACTCATAACTCAGTCATCTATAGTTTGTTTTGTAGTCCTTGTTCTGATGAAGTAACGGTTGTGTGACATAACAAACACCAAATCGACTCATAACTCAGTCATCTAATGTTTGTTTTGTAGTCCTTGTTCTTATGAAGCAACGGTTGTGTGACATAACAAACACCAAATCAACTCATAACTCAGTCATCTACTGTTTGTTTTGTAGTCCTGGTTCTTATGAAGTGACATAACAAACACCAAATCAACTCATAACTCAGTCATCTACTGTTTGTTTTGTAGTCCTGGTTCTTATGAAGTGACATA
>NW_013672821.1:21711-25994 GCF_000517525.1 Limulus polyphemus
AACAGTTGCGTGACATAACAAACACCAAATCAACTCATAACTCAGTCATCTACAGTTTGTTTTGTAGTCCTGGTTCATATGAAGCAACGGTTGTGTGACATAACAAACACCAAATCAACTCATAACTCAGTCATCTACAGTTTGTTTTGTAGTCCTGGTTCTTATGAAGCAACGGTTGTGTGACATAACAAACACCAAATCAACTCATAACTCAGTCATGTACTGTTTGTTTTGTAGTCCTGGTTCTTATGAAGCAACGGTTGTGTGACATAACAAACACCAAATCAACTCATAACTCAGTCATCTACAGTTTGTTTTGTAGTCCTTGTTCTGACGAAGCAACGGTTGTGTGACATAACAAACACCAAATCAACTCATAACTCAGTCATCTACAGTTTGTTTTGTAGTCCTGGTTCTTATGAAGTAACGGTTGTGTGACATAACAAACACCAAATCAACTCATAACTCAGTCATCTACTGTTTGTTTTGTAGTCCTGGTTCTTATGAAGTAACGGTTGTGTGACACGTGACAAACACTGAACGTAACGCTTGCCTCTTCCAGCTGACAGAATAAGTTGTTTTTTTTTCGTTTTTCCCAAAACAATTCTAAAATCGTGTTAAACATATTTACAGTACGTGTTGTTCTCTGTTAGGGAGTAATTCTATTAACGTCACGTAAATGTTTGCTCATATATTTGGTTGGTTTTGTGCGCAAAGAACGGCGGGTATCGACCCCTAATTTTAGTATTATAATCCCCCAACCTTGAACATTATGATACAGGGTTACAGGATAACACTTGAACTATAGAACCCCTGACACGTTCGAAACAAACCTACATTTCACGACCTTCTTGAGGGTCCGAACGTGGCCTAGCGTTTAGCGTGCTGGAATATAAATTTACAGGTACTACATTCACGTCCCCCCCCCCCTAAAAAAATGCGCTCTGGATATTGAGGCTGTTAGTGCGTTATTGGAGTTATGGTCAAATCCCACTATTCGATCGATCGCAACGACTAGTCGAAGAGTTGACGGTGGGTGCTACTGACCAGCTACTTTCTCTTTAGTCTGTCTGTTTAAAATTAGGGACGGCTAGCTGCTGAGAAACTTTGTAGGAATATCCGAAAACGAAAAACAAACGAAGATATATATATTTGATTGACTTTCCTAGATGTGTGGACCTTTCCGTCCCTGTTATAAGTTTATCTCCTTGGAGTCAGATTTCACAAATTAACAATATAACATACTCAGAAGTACTTAAAGCAAACACACGACACACAACGCGACGCAAGTCTATGCTAAACTGCTGACGTTTTAAGTGTTTTGAACGCGACTCATTATTTGGCACGCGGCCAAGCACTGTCGGTGTTTCTTCTCTTTGAATTTTTTGTACCAAATTCGACAGTTGTTGGAGTTTTGTAATAGTTCACGATACTAACACGATGATTAACAAAGTATTAAGATAAAACCGACCCTGTTCAACTGTGCATTGGAGTTGTTTTTAACCCTTCATCTGGATTCCGTTAGATTGACTGCTGGAAGGGCATCTACCGGCCACAGCAAGTATATCTAATTAAAAGTCCAGGTTGTTATGTGATACTACGAACACGTGTGTGTGTGTTTCTGACAAAGTAACGCACGTGTTTCATGTAATTGAAATGCTTTTTTAATATTCATTTTTTTCACTTTCACTTCTCTGTCTCGAAGGGACACACCAGAGTGATAGTGTAGAAAAGCTATGAAGTACCACTGACTCAAGAAATTTTCATTTATCTTGCAAATAAAAGCTTTCTTTAGAAATACCGAGCGTACTTGTAGAGGATCACTAATATTGTTTTCAATGTATTTCTCCTGTTCAACTCAGTATTTTTCTCTCTCTGTTGAATTTTGTTTCTCACCGGTTCATCATTCTCTGATCAACTGCATGCTTCCCTCGTCATCAGACATTAGATTAAGTTTATTAGATGTTTGAATATTGATAATAATAGTATTACAACCACACTATGTTCGCCATATCCATTACTGACGATGCATTTCGCTCAATCCAGAGCTCATCGGGATAGCTGGGACACAACAAAGATCATATAAGCCATTTCTTACAAGTACAACTACTATGGTGTAAATACCATAACGATAATACACGATGTTCCAACTACTATTATTATGAGTTCTGGATCGGGCGAAATGCGTCGTCGACAATGAATATGACAAATATGACAAGTATGGTTAATTATAATTATGCTTCACCATCTTATACAAGGCGTTCATTCCATAAGAACTGTTGAATAACGTTTGGATTATATGTGTATGTATATATATCAGTTGATGTAATAAGAACTGAAATAGAAGAAATATCGGGAGACCATTCCCATTGGTAAACAAACTTTCTGACGTCAACTAGTACTAGTGCTAAGGGCTTCCTGTGTATTACAACCGTTCCGTTATAACGTACTTTATTGGTCTAAAACTTGTATCGCCTCACCCTACCATACTAAGGGCTTCCGGTGTATAACAACCGTTCCGTTATAACGTACTTTATTGGTCTAAACGTTGTATCGCCTCACCCTACCATACTAAGGGCTTCCCGTGTATTACAACCGTTCCGTTATAACGTACTTTATTGGTCTAAAAGTTGTATCGCTTCACCCTACCATGCTAAGAGCATCTCGTGTATTACAACCGTTCCGTTATAACGTACTTTATTGTTCTAACACTTGTATCGCTTCACCCTACCGTGCTAAGGGCTTCCCGTGTATTACAACCGTTCCGTTATAACGTACTTTATTGGTCTAAAAGTTGTATCGCTTCACCCTACCGTGCTAAGGGCTTCCAGTGTATAACAACCGTTCCGTTATAACGTACTTTATTGGTCTAAACGTTGTATCGCTTCACCCTACCGTGCTAAGGGCATCTCGTGTATTACAACCGTTCCGTTATAATGCACTTAGCAACTAAAGAATTTTACGTGGGTTTCCTTCCAGTAGTTCAGATCGTGGCCTATTTTCTTCTTATGGCTTCGTCTCTTTGTGCATTGTTTTAGGTTTCTTGAAATTTTATTTCATAACACTCTAAATAAATATTATCAGCAACAATAATTAACTTACAAGTGACCCGGATTTCTCTCGATTTTCCAGCTTCGGCTGCTTAAACATGATGCAATCTAGTCCGCGTGGATGTAAGATGTCGGTAATTGTAGCGTTGGTGAATTGGAGAGTTTTAATGTTATCTTTTCATCACTTCAGGTTCACCGAATTATTTAAAACTGATGAAGAAGTGGAATTTAACAGAATAAGAAATCGTGACTGTTCAATAACATGCCTTGCACGTGCGCGATTACCATAATTAAATTAAAATGTCGAGTTAGTCAAATGGCTAAAAAAAAAGGAAATGAAATTGTAAACATACGAAGCAGGAAAATACAAGAACTGTGAAATGTCATATCTCAACAGATCCCTTCAAAAGTTGAGTATGTTACCAATTGGCGGTGGGTGTCTGTCTCAGCTTGGTTTGTTCTATAGTAAGATGAAATAAAACAGAATCCAGGAAATACATTGGATATGAGTAGTGACACGAACTCGCGCTTTGCCTAACGATAAATAGACCAAATGTATGTTTTAGAAAACTCTGAAAAACGTTTTTTTTCTAAGGGGCTCAGGAATGTATACATTTTGAACATGGTTTAGCAGAGAACATTAAATAAGTATCGTAATTAGAATATCAGTTTAGAAACGTGAATAAGAATTAAAGTCATGATCATTCCCTTCTATGAAGCTGTATCTGAAGGGAGAAACTAGGGTTATATCATACGAACCCCTAATTTCATACACTTGTTAAAACTCTGAAGGGAGAAACTAGGGTTATATCATACGAACCCCTAATTTCATACACTTGTTAAAACTCTGAAGGGAGAAACTAGGGTTATATCATACGAACCCCTAATTTCATACACTTGTTAAAACTCTGAAGGGAGAAACTAGGGTTATATCATACGAACCCCTAATTTCATACACTTGTTAAAACTCTGAAGGGAGAATGTGCTCATAAAGTAATATGGTCGCATTCGATTTGATTTTTTATTATATATTCTTTCATGTTTAATATTTTCACACATACTGATATGCTCTATGTATAGGCGTCATCCATAAACACAGTGTTTCCACAAGTAAGTCCTACTAATCAGGTACAGACGTCATCCATACACTCGGTGTTTCCACTAGTAAGTCCTACTAATCAGGTACAGACGTCATCCATACACTCGG
Organism: Limulus polyphemus; assembly: GCF_000517525.1. Taxonomy (NCBI): domain Eukaryota; kingdom Metazoa; phylum Arthropoda; class Merostomata; order Xiphosura; family Limulidae; genus Limulus; species Limulus polyphemus. The sequence continues at coordinate 25,969 of NW_013672821.1, forward strand.
TGTTTCCACTAGTAAGTCCTACTAAT
>NW_013672821.1:26994-31659 GCF_000517525.1 Limulus polyphemus
GCAGACGTCATCCATACACTCGGTGTTTCCACTAGTAAGTCCTACTAATCAGGTACAGACGTCATCCATACACTCGGTGTTTCACTGATTAGTCCTACTAATCAGGTACAGACGTCATCCATACACTCGGTGTTTTCACCGATTAGTCCTACTAATCAAGTACAGCCGTCATCCATACACTCGGTGTTTCACTGATTAGTCCTACTAATCAGGTACAGACGTCATCCATACACCCGGTGTTTCCACTGATTAGTCCTACTAATCAGGTACAGACGTCATCCATAAACTCGGTGTTTCCACTAGTAAGTCCTACTAATCAGGTACAGACGTCATCCATACACTCGGTGTTTCCACTAGTAAGTCCTACTAATCAGGTACAGACGTCATCCATACACTCGGTGTTTCCACTAGTAAGTCCTACTAATCAGGTACAGACGTCATCCATACACTCGGTGTTTCCACTGATTAGTCCTACTAATCAGGTACAGACGTCATCCATACACTCGGTGTTTCCACTAGTAAGTCCTACTAATCAGGTACAGACGTCATCCATACACTCGGTGTTTCCACTAGTAAGTCCTACTAATCAGGTACAGACGTCATCCATACACTCGGTGTTTCCACAAGTAAGTCCTACTAATCAGGTACAGACGTCATCCATACACTCGGTGTTTCCACAAGTAAGTCCTACTAATCAGGTACAGACGTCATCCATACACTCGGTGTTTCCACTAGTAAGTCCTTCTATTCAGGTAAAGATATCATACCAAACACAGTATTTTCTCTGCTATTGTATCCCTCTGCCTACACAAGTATTCTGTTGTGAAATATTCACTGTTTATCTCCAAATATCGACTTCATCAAATCTCCCCCCCCCTTCAAATTTTGTCAAGATATTTTGATCGACTTCATTAGGTTGAACGGAAGATTTATCACCCTAAAGGAAAAGTCCTATATTGAAGTTTTTCGTGAAACTAATACTCAGAAATTTAAGTCAAAGTCTGTCAAACGATCTCACTATTTAGAAATTTATACAATTATTATTTTTCTCGAGTTTCTGTTTCGAAAAACGCGTTTAATAGCTTTCGTGAGAACAGAAAGAAACAGCTGTTGGTATTTTCAGGGAAGTGATTTCATATCAGATTAATTAAACACTCGTAAACAGTCTGTTTCTGGCCCATGAGGCTTCTAACGAGAGCGGCGACATTAATACAGTCACGTATACGAAAATGCTGAGCAATCGTAGTGAATTCCAAGAAGAAAAACAACAAAGAGCACCTGCTTGTTTCCATAAAAACTCCAGCAGTTCGAGTAAGATTAAATCAAGCGACCGTAATTCGCTGGTAAGTTTTCAGACAATTTCCTGGTTGTTTTCCGGGCTTAACAAATGACGTAATGATAGGAAATGTAGTGGCGCCAAGCAGTCTGGTAATCGCACGTGAAGGTCAGCAGGAACTCGTGGAAAAATGTGTTGCGTACTGGCACTCGGATTTCAGTTAAAAACTAGAAATAACTACATATCTCTAAATTCTTTTATAACCTACATTCTTTCCAAGGAATTATCTATAAAAAAAAAATCATTTCCAAATATTTGTGTTTTAAAATAATATTTGATCATACTTTTAAATACTGTTTAAGATCGAGATATATCTTTCAGCTGTTTACAGTTTATACCTGTACAATTAACAAAAGTGTTCTTAAACTGTTTACAGTTTATACCTGTACAATTAACAAAAGTGTTCTCAAACTGTTTACAGTTTATACCTGTACAATTAACAAAGGTGTTCTCAAACTGTTTACAGTTTATACCTGTATAATTAACAAAGGTGTTCTCAAACTGTTTATAGTTTATACGTATACAATTAACAAAGGTGTTCTCAAACTGTTTATAGTTTATACCTGTACAATTAACAAAGGTGTTCTCAAACTGTTTATAGTTTATACCTGTACAATTAACAAACTGTAAACAGTTTGAGAACACCTTTATACATGTACAATTAACAAAGGTGTTCTCAAACTGTTTACAGTTTATACATGTACAATTAACAAAGGTGTTCTCAAACTGTTTATAGTTTATACATGTACAATTAACAAAAGTGTTCTCAAACTTTTACAGTTTATACCTGTACAATTAACAAAAGTGTTCTCAATCTGTTTACAGTTTATACATGTACAATTAACAAAGGTGTTCTCAAACTGTTTACAGTTTATACATATACAATTAACAAAAGTGTTCTCAAACTGTTTATTGTTTATACATGTACAATTAACAAAGGTGTTCTCAAACTGTTTACAGTTTATACATATACAATTAACAAAAGTGTTCTCAAACTGTTTATTGTTTATACATGTACAATTAACAAAAGTGTTCTCAAACTGTTTACAGTTTATACCAAAGATGGCCAGCTAGAGTCAGGATGCCTGAAGAAAAGCTATAAAGGTTAGGTTTGCCAAAGATAACCAGCTGGCGTCAAGATACCTGAGAGAAAGCTATAAAGGTTAGGTTTGCCAAAGATAACCAGGTGGCGTCAAGATACCTGAGAGAAAGCTATAAAGTTTAGGTTTGCCAAAGATAACCAGCTGGAGTCAAGATACCTGAGAGAAAGCTATAAAAGTTAGGTTTGCCAAAGATAACCAGCTGGAGTCAAGATACCTGAGAGAAAGCTATAAAAGTTAGGTTTGCCAAAGAGAACCAGCTGGAGTCAAGATGCCACAGGGAAAACTATAAGGGTTAGGTTTGCCAAAGATGCCACAGGGAAAGCTATAAAGGTTAGGTTTGCCGAAGATAACCAGCTAAAGACAAGATGCCTGAAGGATAGCTTTTAGGGTTAGGATTGCCAAAGATGGCCAGCTAGAGTGAGGATGCCTGAAGAAAAGCTATAAAGGTTAGGTTTGTCAAAGATGGCCAGCTGGAGTCAGGACGCCACAGGGAAAACTATAAAGGTTAGGTTTGCCAAAGATGGCCAGCTAGAGTCAGGATGCCTGAAGAAAAGCTATAAAGGTTAGGTTAGGTTTGTCAAAGATGGCCAGCTGGAGTCAAGATACCTGAGAGAAAGCTATAAAGGTTAGGTTAGGTTAGGTTTGTCAAAGATGGCTAGCTGGAGTCAGGATGCCTGAAGAAAAGCTATAAAGGTTAGGTTAGGTTTGTCATAGATGGCCAGCTGAAGTCAAGATGCCTGAAGAAAAGCAATAAAGGTTAGGTTAGGTTTGTCAAAGATGGCCAGCTGGAGTCAAGATGCCTGTAAGAAAGGATCTCATAGATTTTCAGGGAGGAATGATTAATGGATACTACGTTCTAAACATTTCATTCCACCTATTGATAACGAATCCTGCGTGATTAGTGTTTAGATGTTATGGAAGATAGATCGGATGTGTGTTGTGAATATATAACATTGAAATCCATGAGTGATAACTTTTCACATCTGCTGAGCCTTGGGATTGCAGGACTAGCTGCAACCCATACGCCATTCATTACAGTTGCCACTGCAGATGGAGTTACATTGGGTAAAATAGTGTATCTTTTACCATGGTAACGGCCTGTACATTATCGCGCGCCCCAGCCACTGTTGGTTTGAGACAAATAACACTTTAAAGCTACGCTGACATACATACAATTGAGTTGTTTTGGTCTGAAATTTCATTGTACTCGTAGCTGATCTGAGAGGGGAGTGGCGATCTATTCCGCCATACGACCAATGTTACTGTATAAGTCAAACCTATTAAAAATGTTACACCAAGATCGAAACACAAACACACACAGTTTTTCTAATGTCTCTAAGTAGCGTATGTTGTGAGAATAACAGTTATTGTAATTGTTTTATATAAATATGTGTATATTTGTCTTTTCTCTCTCAGCGGGATATTGTTGGCTTAAAGTTAACAAGAATGGACGTTGCACGACATTTTTCGGGGGGAACGTTTCCCGTCAGGATTGTTGCTCAGACAGCAGAGCCAACACAGCCTGGACACCACAGGACTTATCATCGGGTCAGCTGTTTTATTGGACGGTTTTTGGAGGAGGTGTGCCATGTCAGCCTTGTAAAGGTCAGCTTCTGATAGCAAAGTGAAACGTTATTGTAAGCCAAAAGGTCGATAAGCGAAAAGAAACTGTGGGATTCTTGGCCAGCGGAATCAATGTTCTATCCATCTGTTCGCTTACAATAACGTTTCTTAGAATGTGTACTTTCATTCATTCATAATATGATCTTCATATAGTCAAGAAACGATATATACAACAATAGATTACATGTAACTTATTTTACACCGAAACACATATCTAACTCGTTTGGAGTTGGAAAAGAAAACTTTATTGTTAGAGCTAGTGGTGATGACCATTAAAAACATGGTATAAATATCGAAATCAAACGAAATTAATGTTCACAAAAGTAAAGTTCTTTACCATTAAACACGAGGAATTAACGGTAGAAAGAGGTTAAAGTAAGTATGAAAGGAAAGTTCTTTACCATTAAACACGAGGTATTAACAGTATAAGAAGGTTAATGTAAGTATGAAATGAAAGTTCTTTACCATTAAACACGAGGAATTAACGGTATAAAGAGGTTAAAGTAAGTATGAAAGGAAAGTTCTTTACCATTAAACACGAGGTATTAACGGTAGAAAGAGGTTAAAGTATGTATGAAAGGAAAGTTCTTTACCATTAAACAC
>NW_013672821.1:32617-34333 GCF_000517525.1 Limulus polyphemus
TTTACCATTAAACACGAGGTATTCACGGTAGAAAGAGGTTAAAGTAAGTATGAAAGGAAAGTTCTTTACCATTAAACACAAGGTATTAACGGTACAAAGAGGTTAAAGTAAGTATGTAAGGAAAGTTCTTTACCATTAAACACGAGGTATTCACGGTAGAAAGAGGTTAATGTAAGTATGAAAGGAAAGTTCTTTACCCTTAACACGAGGTATTAACGGTATAAAGAGGTTAAAGTAAGTATGAAAGGAAAGTTCTTTACCATTAAACACGAGGTACTAACGGTAGAAATAGGTTAAAGTAAGTATGAAAGGAAAGTTCTTTACCATTGAACAGAAGGTATTAACGGTAGAAAGAGGTTAAAGTAAGTATGAAAGGAAAGTTCTTTACCATCAAACACGAGGTATTAACGGTAGAAAGAGGTTAAAGTAAGTATGAAAGGAAAGTTCTTTACCATTAAACACGAGGTATTAACGGTAGAAAGAGGTTGAAGTAAGTATGAAAGGAAAGTTCTTTACCATTAAACACGAGGTATTAACGGTAGAAAGAGGTTAATGTAAGTATGAAAGGAAGAAAGTTCTTGAGTAACATCAGAGATTCATATAAATATAGTTTTTCATTTTTCAAACAGATTTAAACATTTCTATGTTTTTAATTATTTCATGAAAATTGACTAGGAGCGACACCTATCGTATTTATTCCTTTAGGCCTGTTCGTAACTACTATGTCGACTGTCCAGCGGTTCTTACATATTATGCAGTGAAGCACTTGCCTTTCAAATGGTGGCTTTGTCTAATTTTACACTACATTAGAGTGCACATACTAGGCTTAAATCAATACCAGTGCAGTTAGTAACCACCATAGCAAGGGGGTAGGGTAGAGGGGGTTTAATTGTTAAAGACGAATGAAGTATTTTGAGATATTCATTAGGTTACCATGGAAATAGTAAGAACAAGTAGTTTGCAACAGGGTCTTGTATCAAAGAGAAACTAGCGTATAAACAGTTAGTTAGATAGTCCATATTAAGTATGTGAAAGTTCAATGAATCAGTTAACATGTTGAAAGTGAAATAAACAATGTAACCTAATATTCGCAAGGTAATTCAGAAAACTGTCGTTAATTCTTTTTGTTTTTTAAACCATTGCATGTCGATTAAATTGTCCCTTGAATGATTTAGGTAATTCAGAAAACTGTCGTTAATTCTTTTTGTTTTTTTAAACCATTGAAAGTCGATTAAATTGTCCCTTGAATGATTTAGGTAATTCAGAAAACTGTCGTTAATTCTTTTTGTTTTTTAAACCATTGAAAGTCGATTAAATTGTCCCTTGAATGATTTATTTCCTGGAACATGTTAATAAAACATCTATGTATCAGATTTATTGATAACTTTTGGTTTACTTATTCGATGAGGTAAACAGCACTGAATGCATGAGACGAATAATAATACGTTGCAATATGTAAGTGTTAACAGCAGTATATACATGTATATATAACTTCCGGGGTTTCTGTGGTTTTAAGTTAACAGCAGTATATACATGTATATATAACTTCCGGGGTTTCTGTGGTTTTAAGTTAACAGCAGTATATATATATATAACTTCCGGAGTTTCTGTGGTTTTAAGTTAACAGCAGTATATATATATATAAATATATAACTTCCGGAGTTTCTGTGGTTTTAAGTTAACAGCAGTATATATATATATATATAACTTCCGGAG
>NW_013672821.1:34572-35812 GCF_000517525.1 Limulus polyphemus
AGTTAACAGCTGTATATATATATATATAACTTCCGGAGTTTCTGTGGTTTTTCTGTTTAAAACCCAAGTAAAATCAACTGCAATGACTTCTCCAAAGCTCAAGAGGAATCAGATCCAGCGACCTCTCTATAAAACTAAAGGGATCAGATCCAGTGACCTCTCTATTATAAAACCCAGGAGATCAGATCCAGTGACCTCTCTATTATAAAACTAAAGGGGATCAGATCCAGTGACCTTTCTATACAAACCTCAAGTTTGATCAGATCCAGTGACCTCTCTATTATAAAACTCAAGAGTGATGAGACCTAGTGATCTCTCTATATAAAACTCATGGATGATCAAATCCAGTGACCTCTCTATACAAAGCTCAAGAATGATTAGATCTAGTGACCGCTCTCTATAAAGCTCAAAGGGGATCAGATCCAGTGACCTCTCAAGAGTGATCAGATCTATATAAAACTCAAGGGCAGTCAGATCCAGTGACCTTTCTATATAAAGCTCAAGAGAGATCAGAACTAGTGACCTCTATATATAAAAGTCCAGGGGAATCAGATCTAGTGACCTCTCTATATACAACTCAGTGGTGATCAAATTTAGTGCAATGTCTCTATAAAACCCAAAGAAAATCAAATCCAACGACTTCTCTCTCTCTAAACCTCAAGGGGGGTCAGAGCTAGTGACCTCTCTATATAAAGCTAAAGGGGAATCAGACCTATTGAAATCTTTGTATAAAACTCGAGGGAGGATAAATTCCAGTAGTCCCTTCATATACAACTGAAAGGGAATCGGTAGTTCTTCAATAGTGACCTCTCGATATAAGACTTAGGGATAACCAGCTGTATTGAACTATCTGTATAAAACTGAAGGGAATCAGCTGTATTGAACTATCTGTATAAAACTCAAGGGAATCAGCTGTATTGAACTATCTGTATAAAACTCAAGGGGAATCAGCTGCATTGAACTATCTGTATAAAACTCAAGGGGAATCAGCTTCATTGAACTATCTGTATAAAACTGAAGGGAATCAGTTGTATTGAACTATCTGTATAAAACTGAAGGGAATCAGTTGTATTGAACTATCTGTATAAAACTGAAGGGAATCAGCTATTGTATTGAACTATCTGTATAAAACTCAAGGGGAATCAGCTGCATTGAACTATCTGTATAAAACTGAAGGGAATCAGCTGTATTGAACTATCTGTATAAAACTCAAGGGAATCAGTTGTATTGAACTATCTGT
>NW_013672821.1:36423-41889 GCF_000517525.1 Limulus polyphemus
AATCAATTGTATTGAACTATCTGTATAAAATTGAAGGGAAATCAGCTGTATTGAACTATCTGTATAAAACTGAAGGGAATCAGTTGTATTGAACTATCTGTATAAAACTCAAGGGGAATCAACTGTAATGAACTATCTGTATAAAACTCAAGGGGAATCAGCTGTAATGAGAGCTCTATATAAAACTGAAGGGGGAACAGCTGTAGTGAATTATTTGTATCAGCTGTAGTGAACTCTGTATAAAACTCAAGGGGAATTTGCTGTAGTGAACTCTCTGTATAAAACTCAATGGGAATTTGCTGTAGTGAACTCTCTGTATAAATCTCAAGGGGAATTTGCTGTAGTGAACTCTATATATAAAAGACAAGGGGGAATCAGCTGTAGTGAACTGTACGTAAAGGGGAATTAGCTCGTAACTTGTATTTTAAATCCGTAAGAATCCATAAGTATACCACGAAGTTATAAGAAGTAAAAGTATATAGACTACATGTAAACATTTCAAAATTTACTAAATAAAATCCGTCAATAAACATATTTAATGTTTAACGTGAAAACGAAACAGAATACACCTTTTTTAAACGAGAAAGTAACGTTATCTACGTTACATTTTTTCTAAGTTAATTCTCAACTGTAATAGTGTAGTGGTACTTTAAAAACTGACCACTGAATTACTCGAAATGCGATGCCTTTGGTCATATTCTGATAGAACGTCTTCAGGTGCTTGTCTGCGAAAAATTCATTATGACAGTTATTAGACTAAAATTCTTGTGTTTTCCTCGTCTTCTCAATGATGATTGTCTTTAAAAGGAACAACTTATTTAAATTGTATGTATTATATCTAGTTTATTGGCAGTTAAGAAACGAAAGAAGACAAAAATAATAGATTAAGCAAGTTATCTAAGAGATTTTTTTAAAATTATTTTCAGACTTATTGCAGCACGCATGCGCTTACAAAATCGGCGGTTCTGTCTTGTTTCTCACGAACACACATTTAAGTAAAACGCAAAGTTGCAATAAAAACTTATGTGTTCCAATTATTGAGGTGTTGGTCATAAAGAGAAAACATAAAATACGTGTTTGCTGTTCCGCTCCTATGTTTATAACAGACAAATTGCCGTCAGGAAATAAGTTATGAACTCGACACAGACACACTGGTTGTTAGGAAAGTCGAATTTGTTGGGTAATTACAAGATCTAATACAGTGTACCATATTTACTTGACCAAGATGACGTATTTGTTATGAACGTGACAAGAAACATTCATTAGTGTCCTTTCTTGTCACGTTCATAACAAGTACGTCATTCATTAGTGTCCTTTCTTGTCACGTTCATAACAAGTACGTCATTCATTAGTGTCCTTTCTTGTCACGTTCATAACAAGTACGTCATTCATTAGTGTCCTTTCTTGTCACGTTCATAACAAATACGTCATTCATTAGTGTCCTTTCTTGTCACGGCCATAACATATACGTCATTCATTAGTGTCCTTTCTTGTCACGTTCATAACAAATACGTCATTCATTAGTGTCCTTTCTTGTCACGTTCATAATAAATACGTTATTCATTAGTGTCCTTTCTTGTCACGGTCATAACATATACGTCATTCATTAGTGTCCTTTCTTGTCACGTTCATAACAAATACGTCATTCATTAGTGTCCTTTCTTGTCACGTCCATAACAAATGTCCACCAACTCAAAGTTCAGGTGAGGACAAAAGGTCACTAACTCAAATTTACCATTTATCCATTCTTTTATTGTCACAAAAAACAACAAGGAATGTAGAGTTAGGTTTACTTGAAGGACAACTAACGAATATGATGTTTTAATTTTTAATAAATGATCAGGATATACCCAAAGATATCATTATGTAATAGACTATAAGTTGGTAATATCTGAGGTGGGGTTCTGTAACGCTGTTGTTTTACAGATTCTTGCGTCCACGTCAAGTGCTCCAGTGGAAAAGTTTGTAGTCTGAGAAAAGGAAAACCAATTTGTGTCTGTAGACCAAAATGTCCGAAGAGGAAGCGAAAACTGGGAGCTGTTTGTGGTAATGATGGCAACACGTATAAACATGTTTGTAAATTACTGAAAGTCGGCTGTAGAAAGAACACAAAATTAGAAGTGGCCTATTTCGGTTCGTGCCAAGGTTAGTATACTAGTACATAATATCTAAATAAACCAGTATTTTTACTTAAAACTATCGACTTTCTGACAAATCTCAAACTTAACGGTTGTTTTTGTTCCTTATCTCTTGTTTTATTAACATGAAAGGTGCTGGATAACTAGCTACTACTTGGTTGTTCCCTATCTGTTTTATTAACATGATGGTGCTAGATATGTAGCTACTACTTGGTTGTTCCCTATCTGTTTTATTAATATAAAGGTGCTAGATAACTAGCTACTACTTGGTTGTTCCCTATCTGTTTTATTAACATGATGGTGCTAGATAACTAGCTACTACTTGGTTGTTCCCTATCTGTTTTATTAACATGTAGGTGCTAGATATCTAGCTACTACTTGGTTGTTCCCTATCTGTTTTATTAACAGGATGGTGCTAGATATCTAGCTACTACTTGGTTGTTGCCTATCTGTTTTATTAACATGAAAGGTGCTAGATATCTAGCTACTACTTGGTTGTTCTCTATCTGTTTTATTAACATGATGGTGCTAGATAACTAGCTACTACTTGGAATCAATAAAAATATTAATAAACTAAATATCCAGTAGTATAAGTTTTAGTGTAATTGGAGATATTGTATTTACTAGCGTTTTAATATAATTGAATAAGAATATTTAATTAAATATGTTGGAACACACACATTTTCCACTAACTTATATTGTAATCTTCTCTAATTTCACGATGACGACAAACTCTATAATTTGAATAACTTCTTTCATTTGGATATAATAGTTATGGTTCTTCTTGCTTTACTGACATTTGTTAATTGTTGAAACAGACAACAGCTGTCAGAACATCATATGTTCAGGGAAGAAGACCTGCCTGCTCGACCAAAACTTTGAACCCCACTGTGTTCACTGCAGAAATAACTGTTCAGCGAAACGGAGATATGTCTGTGGCTCCAACAATGTTACTTATTCCAGCAGGTGTACACTGAGGAAAGCTGCATGTTTCAAAGGAATGGCGATAAAAGAATCTTATAGAGGGCACTGCAAAGGTATATCTCAGCAAAATAATGAAAATTATAAAAAAATGTACACACAGAACATTTGGTTACTCGAAGTATTGAAGTGTGTATCACTGTAAATACAATACAGTTTGTTAATCACAGCAGTAAAGTGTGTATCACCTGTAGGTACAATATAGTTTTATAAACAGTGTAGTGAAGAATGTATCACCTGTAGGTACAATACAGTTTCATAAACAGTGTAGTGAACAATGTATCACCTGTAGGTACAATACAGTTTCATAAACAGTGTAGTGAAGAATGTATCACCTGTAGGTACAATACAGTTTATAAACAGTGTAGTGAAGAATGTATCACCTGTAGGTACAATACAGTTTTATAAACAGTGTAGTGAAGAATGTATCACCTGTAGGTACAATACAGTTTTATAAACAGTGTAGTGAAGAATGTATCACCTGTAGGTACAATACAGTTTTATAAACAGTGTAGTGAAGAATGTATCACCTGTAGGTACAATACAGTTTTATAAACAGTGTAGTGAAGAATGTATCACCTGTAGGTACAATATAGTTTTATAAACAGTGTAGTGAAGAATGTATCACCTGTAGGTACAATACAGTTTATGAAAGTGCGCTATGTTTGGAAGTGATTACGAAAATGACATCAATAACATTTTGATAAAAATGAGTGAACAAAAAGTAAACTTAGATGGCAAATAGACAAAGACAATCCTTTTATTTTGTGACTAGAGATGTTTGTAAAGTACATAAACGTGTTTTGTTTTTACCTAAAATCTTCAACTCCTACTCTCCTCGATATATTCTACTCTGAGTGAGTAATTTGGTCTTCAACCTAAACTATACTCTGGGATTTTTCCTATGTGGATAATACGCTTTCGATTTGGATCAAACAGATTCGCTGCTGATATTCCATTGCAGTTAATGTGGGGATAATTAAATCTGAATGACTTTATAAAGTTTAGTTTATGAAGTTTACACTTTTAGGTTTAAGATTTATTTCGACACTTTTGTGAGAGAAGTCTGTTTGTAAGTAAGCACAAAGCTACACAATGGGCTATCTGTTCTCTGCCCACCACGGGTATCGAAACCCGGTTTCTAGCGTTGTAAGTCCGCAGACATGACGCTGAGCCACTGGGGGGGGGGGCTGTGAGAGAAGTAATGATAGCAGTTTGGGGACAAGTTATTCGAGCAGTAAATGATCTGTTGTAAGCTGGTTAAAAACTGGTTCTAAGCCTTGTTATAAAATGTCTTAACTCCAGCTGTTTTGTTTCCGCATTCCTCGTATTGTGTATATTGCGATTCTAAGGCTGGAATATTTTATTCAGATGCGTATATTTTCAGGAAATATTTTTCAACGAGATATACACAAGGAAATGAGATTAAGAATGTTAAAGTAACTTGTAAAGACGTAAGATCTATTTGCATGTTCTTCAAAGTTGGAAAGGACGTTCTTGTGCTTCACGTACTTGGAAAGTTTTTGATTTTGAAACAATCTATTTGCATGTTCTTCAAAGTTGGAAAGGACGTTCTTGTGCTTCACGTACTTGGAAAGTTTTTGATTTTGAAACAATCTATTTGCATGTTCTTCAAAGCTGGATGGGTCTGTCTACCGCTGGTCTGAAGTCCTTAAACTAAACTCTACAATAAGTGGTTAGTGGGACAGACCCATCCAACTTTATTGTAGAGTTTAGTTTAAGGACTTCAGACTAGCGGTAGATGGTAACAGCGCCGGACTTTCGTCTGAACAGCAGGTTTCCTCAAAGTGAACACCAGGCGCTACTTCAAACTGAGAGAACCCCAACGTAATTAACCTATACAGAGATCCCCATAGTCACCCCCCCCCCCACTAATCAGCCTATTAATTTATACAGAAAACGCCGAATTTCTCCCTGTCTATACAGAGATGATTGTCTCCCTCTACTTGACCATGGCTAACGTCGCTTACGATAATAAGGGGGTTGAGAACCTGTCTTCTGACCGTACAGACATTCCATTACCGTTGACTCACGTTATAATCAACACCTTTGTATGTACCATTACTTGCCAGGTAAACGGAACTGGGTCAAGAAAATAAATAGCTATATATGTTATGGTGGTTGTTACATACCACAACAGAACAAGTTTTATATGTTATGATGGTTGTTACATACCACAACAGAACAAGTTTTATATGTTATGGTGGTTGTTACATACCACAACAGAACAAGTTTTATATGTTATGGTGGTTGTTACACACCACAACAGTACAAGTTTTATATGTTATGGTGGTTGTTACACACCACAACAGTACAAGTTTTATAT
>NW_013672821.1:42736-45394 GCF_000517525.1 Limulus polyphemus
AAACTCAAATCCTTAATCCTTCTTTCAGTAGAAACTCAAATCCTTAATCCTTCTTTCAGTAGAAACTCAAATCCTTAATCCTTCTTTCAGAAGAAACTCAAATCCTTAATCCTTCTTTCAGTAGAAACTCAAATCCTTAATCCTACTTTAAGTAGAAACTCAAATCCTTAATCCTTCTTTCAGTAGAAACTCAAATCCTTAATCCTACTTTAAGTAGAAACTCAAATCCTTAATCCTTCTTTCAGTAGAAACTCAAATCCTTAATCTTTCTTTCAGTAGAAACTCAAATCCTTAATCCTTCTTTCAGTAGAAACTCAAATCCTTAATCCTTCTTTAAGTAGAAACTCAAATCCTTAATCCTACTTTAAGTAGAAACTCAAATCCTTAATCCTACTATAAGTAGAAACTCAAATCCTTAATCCTACTTTAAGTAGAAACTCAAATCCTGAATCAGTTTCTTGCGGTAGATAGTTTTAATCCTAAAACTATCTTTCTGTTGACAGTTCTAATTACTTAAATGCTGGCTTAATTGAGTAAATTGGAGAAGAGGAAGAAACACAAAACATTTTCGGTTCAGAAAAAAATTCGGCATTTCAGTTCATATACATAATTAATGTTTGTGTTCTCTTTTCTGAAGACAGGCACTTATTTGAGTCATGTGCTATTCTATGGATATTGAAACCTCGTATTCACTCCTCTGAAGACAGATCTTTGAGTCATGTGATATTCTAAGGACCTGTAGATTCTATAAATATTATCTAATCTCTAACTATAGACTTTAACTTTGTTTTATTCTTATACCGTATGTACATCTTGTAAAAACGTTGTCGAAACAGAAACACGTGTACATCCAAGTTTACCAAAGTGTTTACATGCAGTTATACACCGAAACACTTTGGGTTATATTTGACATTTACAGATGTAGAAAGTACAAACATGGCGTAGTGTTCCAATCTCTGTGGTGGGTGCTGCCACGTGGGTGTAAGAAGAAATTATTCGAGCGTGTATAGCAGTGGGTTAGTAATACGCTAAATTTATCACAGCCGAGAAGAGCTGGCTTTAAAGAAATTAGCTTGCATATTTAGTTTTAAAGTCATACTAATATAAATATATTTTGAACACATTTTATATCATTAAAGGCTGTGCAGTCACTTGCATGCTTACAGAACCAGCTTGATGATGTTGCAAATTTCCTGAACCAGATTCTTGTCTTAGTGTTGTATGTTCCAGGCTTATTCAATCAGATCTTAGTTAATAATCAGTTATTAGCTCCACGTTAACTAAGATCTGATTGAATAAACCTGGAACATACAACACTAATACGGTAGTCTGGTTCACGAAACTTACAACATTTAACTAAGATCTGATTGAATAAACCTGGAACATACAACACTAATACGGGTAATAAGTTATTAGCTCCACGATGTTGTAAGTTTCGTGAACCAGATTCCCGTATTAGTGTTGTATGTTCCAGGTTTATTCAATCAGATCTTAGTTAATAATAAGTTATTAGCTCCACGATGTTGTAAGTTTAGTGAACCAGATTCCCGTATTAGTGTTGTATGTTCCAGGTTTATTCAATCAGATCTTAGTTAATAATCAGTTATTAGCTCCACGATGTTGTAAGTTTCGTGAACCAGACTCCCGTATTAGTGTTGTATGTTCCAGGTTTATTCAATCAGATCTTAGTTAATAATAAGTTATTAGCTCCACGATGTTGTAAGTTTCGTGAACCAGATTCCTGTCTTGGTGCTGTATGTTTCAGATTTGTTCAATTAGATCTCTGCATATATATATATTTTTGCATGTTCTCGGTTTATGTGATGTTGAGATTTAGAACACTAACTTTACTAGCTGCTTTGAATGTATTTTTCCCTCTGCGTATTAATGCACTTTTTAACCTGTTAAAATGTCTACACAGTGAATGCAAGTTGTGAAACAATACGTTGTAACAAGGGAAGATCATGTTTGATGAACTTGAAAACTGGAATTCCTCTATGTACACGATGTCCGCCAACATGCCCCCTGGTGAGAACAAACTTTCAGTGTGCTTCTAGAAACCAGACTAACTTCAGCTGGTGCCAGATGATGAAGGAATCCTGCCGAACAGGGATCGTAGTGGGAACCAAAAGTAGCTTACTTTGTTCAGGTGAGTTAAAAACATATATATTACTTAGCTGACATAACTCGTGTTGAGTAAAGGACATCTAGTTACAAGATAAAAAACAACTACAACTCCCATATTTAACCCATGAAGGACAACGTGACGTGACTAGAATGATATCAAGATATGTACACTTCGCATCTGAAAGACAACGTGACGTGACAATATGATATAAGATGTGTACACGTGGCCTCTGAAGGATAACGTGACGTGGCTAGATTGATATAAGATGTGTACACGTGGCCTCTGAAGGATAACGTGACGTGGCTAGATTGATATCAAGATGTGTACACTCGGCCACTGAAGGACAACGTGACGTGGCTAGATTGATATAAGATGTGTACACGTGGCCTCTGAAGGATAACGTGACGTGGCTAGATTGATATCAAGGTGTGTACACGTGGCCTATGAAGGACAACGTGACGTGGCTAGATTGATATAAGATGTGTACACGTGGCCTCTGAAGGATAACGTGACGTGGCTAGATTGATATA
>NW_013672822.1:0-2926 GCF_000517525.1 Limulus polyphemus
GCCGTATGTTGGAAGTAAAACAACAACAGTAAAGCCGTATGTTGGAAGTAAGACAAGAACAGTAGAGTCGTATCTTGGAAATATAACAACAACAGTAGAGTCGTATCTTGGAAATATAACAACAACAGTAGAGTCGTATGTTGGAAGTAAGACAACAACAGTAGAGTCGTATGTTGGAAAGTATAACAACAACAGTAGAGTCGTATGTTGGAAATATAACAACAACAGTAGAGTCGTATGTTGGAAATATAACAACAACAGTAGAGTCGTATGTTGGAAATATAACAACAACAGTAGAGTCGTATGTTGGAAATATAACAACAACAGTAGAGTCGTATCTTGGAAATATAACAACAACAGTAGAGACGTATGTTGGAAGTAAGACAACAACAGTAGAGTCGTATCTTGGAAATAATACAACAACAGTAGAGTCGTATGTTGGAAATATAACAACAACAGTAGAGTCGTATGTTGGATGATGATGTTTTAATGTTCGCTAAGTTCTCTTCTGGAAAATAAAAATCTACCAATAAATGGTATATTTCAAGATGAGGAAAAACTTGAATATCATTAAATCCAATTTTTATTCCAAAACTGGTAAAAAAGATATTAGTCAGTCAAGTCAACATTCTTCTTAGGTTTCAACCAACCTAAAATTTTAACTTTAAGTAAGTGATTTTACAGCTCCTCTAGTGTTGACCAAAGAATCTTTGGATTGGTCCAAACCAGGTTTTATATCCGTACTCAACCGCATCAGAAAGACAGTTTACTAGCAGCATTGCTGTCTTTAACGACCCATATTATTGGATCGTGTTTAAGATTATAATGTTGACAAGTGGAGTCTCCCTTGTACCGAGTAACGGTCTGGTTTAAACAGAAAACTATTATAGTTATTAAGTTAATGACAGACAGCAAGCAAACGTAAACTTAAAATTCAATCGTCACGCGCTTGTGGCTTTTCCAGACTCTGTTAACTCTGCCATTGCAAGCTCCCGATCACTCGAAGTGGACTTTTAACTGCAGCTGGACTATAAACTTTAATGGTTCTGTTCTTAAGCCGATATTCGCCACAGTTTTCTGACGTCTTTGATCGAGAGTTAAAATATACGTGAAAATGAGTTGATTATATTACGATCTGTTTCTAGATCTCTGCCACCAAAGATGACTACTAGTAATCCAGTATTTCGGTTTAGACTTGGTTAAAGTAGGGATATACACAAAAATGTTTATTCGGCGAAAACAGCAATAAATCCATGTAATGATAGATTTTGTTTCAAAAAAAGGTAGCCTTATTAAAAGTAGTATTTTTAAACTCTACATGAAAAGTGCTGTGCTGTGTGACTTCAACCACTCACGAGATTCATTATTGTGCTGAATGTTGAAAATTGTTAACGGTCTGTTTGTTACGTGTGACTTCAACCACTCATAAGATTCATTATTGTGCTGAATGTTGAAAATTGTTAACGGTCTGTTTGTTACGTGTGAATTCAACCACTCACGAGATTCATTATTGTGCTGAATGTTGAAAATTGTTAACGGTCTGTTTGTTACGTGTGAATTCAACCACTCACGAGATTCATTATTGTGCTGAATGTTGAAAATTGTCAACGGCCTGTTTGTTACGTGTGAATTCAACCACTCACAAGATTCATTATTGTGCTGAATGTTGAAAATTGTTAACGGTCTCTTTGTTACGTGTGAATTCAACCACTCACGAGATTCATTATTGTGCTGAATGTTGAAAATTGTTAACGGTCTGTTTGTTACGTGTGACTTCAACCACTCATAAGATTCATTATTGTGCTGAATGTTGAAAATTGTTAACGGTCTGTTTGTTACGTGTGAATTCAACCACTCACGAGATTCATTATTGTGCTGAATGTTGAAAATTGTTAACGGTCTGTTTGTTACGTGTGAATTCAACCACTCACGAGATTCATTATTGTGCTGAATGTTGAAAATTGTTAACGGTCTGTTTGTATTAGTGAAAAGCCACATTGGACTATTTATTGTTTCCTCAGCAGGGAATCGAACCCCAGGATTTTAGCATTTCAGTTCGTAGAGTTAGCGCTCTCCCAATTGGGTAAAATGTTAACAGATAATAAAATATCAGGAACAAACTTACAATACTTCTTTAAGTGTGTGTTTATGGACTGGTGATTTGATACGTGAAGTTTACGAGGTCGTCTCAAATCGGTTACACACAATAAAGTTACCTAGTTTTAGTTTCCAGTTTTATTGTGAAGACATCATGACTGTGTTGACAAGTATAACCAAGCTTTCAGCTCACCATGGTAAGAAAAACCCTGTTAAAAGTAACAGGTTCTTGTGCTCGTTCTATCAGAATGAGATATTTTTCAAGCCGCTTCTTCTTAAACTGTTCTCTGTATCTGGAGCTGCGTAGGTTTGTTATTCAGTCAGTTACTTTCGTAGATGTGTGTTATCCAGTCAGTTACTTTCTTAGATGTGTGTTATCCAGTCGGTTACTTTCTTGGATGTGTGTTATCCAGTCAGTTACTTTCTTAGATGTTTGTTATTCAGTCAGTTACTTTCTTAGATGTGTGTTATCCAGTCAGTTACTTTCTTAGATGTTTGTTATTCAGTCAGTTTCTTTCTTAGATGTGTGTTATCAAGTCAGTTATTTTCTTAGATGTATGTTATCCAGTCAGTTACTTTCTTAGATGTGTGTTATCCAGTCAGTTACTTTCTTAGATGTGTGTTATTCAGTCAGTTACTTTCTTAGATGTTTGTTATCCAGTCAGTTTCTTTCTTAGATGTGTGTTATCCAGTCAGTTACATTCTTAGATGTGTGTTATCCAGTCAGTTACTTTCTTGGATGTGTGTTATCCAGTCAGTTACTTTCTTAGATGTGTGTTATCCAGTCAGTTACTTTCTTAGATGTGTGTTATCCAGTCAGTTACTTTCT
>NW_013672822.1:3791-4747 GCF_000517525.1 Limulus polyphemus
GTGTTATCCAGTCAGTTACTTTCTTAGATGTGTGTTATTCAGTCAGTTTCTTTCTTAGATGTGTGTTATCAATCAGGTATTTTCTTAAATGTGTGTTATCCAATCAGTTACTTTCTTAGATGTGTGTTATCCAGTCAGTTACTTTCTTAGATGTGTGTTATTAGATCAGTTTCTTTGCAGTATATATTATCCAGTATATTAGTTTCTTTGCGGTATATATTATCTAGTATATTAGTTTCTTTGCTGTATATATTATCCAGTGTATCAATTTCTCTGCTGTATATATTATCCAGTATATTAGTTTCTCTGCTGTATATATTATCCAGTATATTAGTTTCTTTGCTGTATATATTGTCCAGTATATTAGTTTCTTTGCTGTATATATTATCCAGTATATCAATTTCTCTGCTGTATATATTATCCAGTATATTAGTTTCTTTGCTGTATATATTATCCGGTATATTAGTTTTTTCGCTGTATATATTATCCAGTGTATCAATTTCTCTGCTGTATATATTATCCAGTATATTAGTTTCTTTGCTGTATATATTGTCCAGTATATTAGTTTCTTTGCTGTATATATTATCCAGTATATCAATTTCTCTGCTGTATATATTATCCAGTATATTAGTTTCTTTGCTGTATATATTATCCAGTATATCAATTTCTCTGCTGTATATATTATCCAGTATATTAGTTTCTTTGCTGTATATATTGTCCAGTATATTAGTTTCTTTGCTGTATTTATTATCCAGTATATTAGTTTCTGTGCTGTATATATTATCCAGTATATTAGTTTCTTTGCTGTATATATTGTCCAGTATATTAGTTTCTTTGCTGTATTTATTATCCAGTATATTAGTTTCTGTGCTGTATATATTATCCAGTATATTAGTTTCTTTGCTGTATATATTGTCCAGTATATTAGTTTCTTTGCTGTATTTATTATCCAGTAT
>NW_013672822.1:5536-10478 GCF_000517525.1 Limulus polyphemus
ATATTGTACAAATAATAAAATCTTGCTGGAATTTTCAATCTTAACTACACTTTATACGCAAATAGGCTAAACTCCTAGGTCAGAGAGACCCATAGAGCTCAGGTATGGCCGTTCCTAATTCCCTGACCAGAATAGGCTAAACTCCTAGGTCAGAGAGACCCATAGGGCTCAGTTATGGCCGTTCCTAAATCCCTGACCAGAATAAGCTAAACTCCTAGGTCAGAGAGACCCATAGGGCTCAGGTATGGCCGTCCCTAATTCCCTGACCAGAATAGGCTAAACTCCTAGGTCAGAGAGACCCATAGGGCTCAGGTATGGCCGTTCCTAATTCCCTGACTAGAATAGGCTAAACTCCTAGGTCAGAGAGACCCATAGGGCTCAGGTATGGCCGTTCTTAATTTCCTGACCAGAATAGGCTAAACTCTTAGGTCAGAGAGACCCATAGGGCTCAGGTATGGCCGTTCCTAATTCCCTGACCAGAGAGAAGGTAGATAGTCAACAGTACAAGGACGTTGTGAGATTTATTTTTATTATGTTAATTACACCTCATCTCTAACCTTCCCAGTAAACATTAAGCTACTTCTGGCCGGAGGTTTTCACTTGTTATAATTGAATAAACGGGTTTGATTTCTGGGAATCAATATATAATAATATATATTGTTATTGTAATGTAACAGATTAAAGGACTTATTGTTATAATTTGATTTAAAAAATGGATGAGTAAATCTAATACACCTACACACAGTAAGTCTAATACACCTATACACAGTAAGTCTAATACACCTATACACAGTAAGTCTAATACACCTACACACAGTAAGTCTAATACACCTACACACAGTAAGTCTAATACACCTACACACAGTAAGTCTAATACACCTATACACAGTAAGTCTAATATACCTACACACAGTAAGTCTAATACGCCTATACACAGTAAGTCTAATACACCTATACACAGTAAGTCTAATACACCTACACACAGTAAGTCTAATACACCTATACACAGTAAGTCTAATACACCTACACACAGTAAGTCTAATACACCTATACACAGTAAATTTATGACACCTGTACACAGTAAGTCTGTTACATCTACACACAGTAAGTCTGTTAAACCTATACACCAGTAAATCTAATACACCTACACACAGTAAATCTAATACACTCACACACACAGTAAGTCTAATACACTTACACACAGTAAGTCTAATACATCTACACACAGTAAGTCTATTACACCTATACACAGTAAATCTAATACACCTACGCACACAGTAAGTCTGATACACTTACACACAGTAAGTCTGATACACCTACACACAGTAAGTCTATTACACCTATACACAGTAAAATTGAACAAGTGTTTAGCTAGCCGAGTTGGATTTTGAAGGGTCCAGGGTTCGAGCCGCAATATGCCGATGAATACGTTCTATACTTCCAGCTGTGTGGACGTTTTAACATGGTCAGTTAATTTCGCTATTCGGAAATTGACAGGAGCAAAGATAGCTTTGCTTTGGGAAAAGTCATGAGCAAAGGTAGCCTGTCTCACGTGGACAGCATTTACGATTGACCTTTGTTTTCGTGGATTCTCACCTGTTATGGACACCGCATTTTCCTTACCATGGCTGAAGTACGACTTGTTGCAAGTCTTTTTCAGAGTGATCCTGGTGCCCCAAGTTAATCCTTACTCCTTTGTTTTCTAATGCCATTAAGTACAAGGGATACATCTATAAGTTCTAAGTTCCCGATCTGAACACAACTTTATCATATTCAATTAACCAAGTATTCCTATATATATATATATACATGTACTATATAGAAGTTGATTCTTCACAACTCCTTAACTGGGTGTTAAATTTTCTCTATGATACACACAACAGATAGCTTAATGTAGCTTTGCTCTAAAACAAACAATCTTTTAAAAAAATCCCATTCAGTTGTATGAAACAACAACTTAGAAGTATGATTACTTATTTAATTGTACTTATTGAATAATTAAACGAGATAATGTCATTATTTCCAAGCGCAAGTTTCCAGGAGTGAAATAAAAGGCCTTCTCAATCAATATTTTACTAGACATATTTAATAACTTTTATTATATGAAGCTTATTGACCTCGATTTTAAGGAAGTAAATACAATTCACACATTTCAAAACAAAATCATGTTTCTAGAATTAAATGGTCATGGTGTTGGGTATTTTCAATTTGAATAGATGCTTAAATGACACATGGGCTAACGGGTCAGTGGACAGGTTCAGGTATAGCCCTCTCTAGTTTATATCTTCTGACCAGAGGGGGGTGGTCAACCAGCCAACGGTACCACCTACCTACGTGAGAGCTTCTAAGGACAAGGTTGGAAGGTGTGAGAACATTCATGATGGGGATCCTGTTGAAGTTAAAACAATCAGGATCTGAGGAATTCAAAAGAGGACAATAAAACTGCAAAGTAGAAGGAACAATAAGAATAAAATACTTTTTTATCATTGTGATCCCTTGTATTGTCTTAAATTAGTGATTGACAGGCTTCAACCAATGAAAGTCACAATAAACATTTGTGTGCTGTATATATTATCCAGTATATTAGTTTCTTTGCTGTATATATCGTCCAGTATATTAGTTTCTGTGCTGTATATATTATCCAGTATATTAGTTTCTTAAGTGTATATATTATCCAGTATATTAGTTTCTTAAGTGTATATATTATCCAGTATATTAGTTTCTTAAGTGTATATATTATCCAGTATATTAGTTTCTTAAGTGTATATATTATCCAGTATATTAGTTTCTTAAGTGTATATATATTATCCATTCTACTTCTGATAGTTCCCTTATATTTCAAACAGAAATTCCAAAATGGACGTCACACGAGGCTGTGTCACTGAATTAATTAAACAAGAAAATCTTATATGCTCCTTGTTTTCCAATATTAACATACAATCAAACGAGTATTGCCAGAAACAAAGACGGCTCCCTAATTTAAAACCGCGAGTTTTGTATTAATGTGAAGTCTATAGAGATTCGTTCCCGATCTCCGGTCCCCTTCTTCAAGACGAACAGATGGGTTTAATTATATATATATATTTCCAAGATATCGCTGTTACGCCTGCCAACAGACTCGGGCTCTTAGGTCAGTCACGTGTAGTCCTAAAATTCTGCTAACTCTACTGTCAAATATCAAATTTATAATTGCAGGACGATTGAGGCAATATCGTATTACATTGTCTAAAACGTCTATAATATATGTTCTCATAACAGCTGTATATACAATATCTCTTACCACTTAGAAGCAATTAATTACAAAGATTATGACAGCAATAACTGTGTTAACATGCCTACTTAGGTTGTAACATTTCGGATATGATCTGTAGAAACATTATTGTGTTACAAAATAGTTATAACTCATTATCCAAGTTACAAAACAGTCATAACTCATCACCCAAGTTACAAAACAGTCATAACTCTCTACCCAAGTTACAAAACTGTTATCTCTCAATACCCAAGTTACAAAACAGTCATAACTCAATACCCAAGTTACAAAACAGTCATAACTCAATACCCAAGTTACAAAGCAATTATAACTCAATACCAGAGTTATAAAAAGTCATAACTCAATACCCAAGTCACAAAGCAATTACAACTCAATACCCGAGTTACAAAACAATTATAACTCAATACCCAAGTTACAAAACAATTATAACTCAATACCAAAGTTATAAAACAATTATAACTGAATACCCGAGTTACAAAACAATTATAACTCAATACCCAAGTTATAATAGCTTTAATTGTCTATACCCCTGTGTTGTAAAATATAACTGAAGGAAAGTTGATATTAATTGAAATACGATTGTTTTATAGCTGTGATATATATCAATCTCCTGACAGACTTTTGTGTTACACGATATTTTCACAATGTTTTTGTAAAAAATAATGTATTATTTTCACTCGGAGAGCTTAGCTCATGTGTATTTTGATAAAATTAAGCATATTAATTTAAAAGGTCATCGGAATTAAAATAAAAAGATACTTTAATTAACACGCTCAGTATTAAACTTTCACATGCAAGGAGGAGTTTTGGATATAAAAAAAGGCTTAATAGACAATTAAAATAAGTTAATTAAATATTTGATAAAAATGGTTTGTTTGTTGTTGACCATAAAGCTACACAATGGACTATCTGTGCTCTACCCACCACGGGTATCGAAACCAGACTTCTAGCGTTTTAAGTCCGCAGACATACCGCTATGCCACTGGTAGTAAAAAATTGGATCAACTCAATATATCTCACCTCTATGAAATGAAATTATACACGCAAATACATAAACCATTTCGTGTATACAATTTATAAAATAAACCTTCTTATCGTTTTTAATAACTAAAAATGTATATTTTAAAAATCTACAGTCGATCGTACAGAAACTAGGGATGTTTTTGGTCTCCACAATATTTGACGATAACTTAGTATTAGAGCTTTGGAACAATACAACTTTTGTGTTCAGTGGTTCACCTCTTGATGAGAAATCGTCATTTCAAAATAAATCCTTACCCCATTTTGTATCAAAGTTTTGGTGAAAGTCCGTTGCCTTTTATAAAGTCATTTACCTATAGAACACCTGTTGTTGATGCTAGAGTAAGTCATGTATATTCACTGGAAGAATAACCAAAAGTCATATTTACTCTTGTTTCAGTTATTGTGCTGTATATATTATCCAGTATATTAGTTTCTTTGCTGTATATATTATCCAGTATATTAGTTTCTTTGCTGTATATATATTATCCAGTATATTAGTTTCTTTGCTGTATAGGAAACTAATATACTGGATAATATATACAGCAAAGAAATTGATATACTGGAAAATATATACAGCAAAGAAACTAATATACTGGATAATATATATACAGCAAAGAAACTAATATACCGGATAATATATACAGCAAA
>NW_013672822.1:11478-14810 GCF_000517525.1 Limulus polyphemus
CCTATTTGCGTATAAAGTGTAGTTAAGATTGAAAATTCCAGCAAGATTTTATTATTTGTACAATATCTAGCCTGACATATATATTAACCTAAAAATTAAAATGACTCACCAGTTTGTATGTTGGTTTTAGAGCAAAGTCACATTAGGTTTATCTGCTGCGTTCACCGCGGGAAATCGAACCTCGGAATTTAGCGTGCTAAGTCCGTAAAGTTATCGCTATTACCTTTTAATAAGTAAACAATTTCGACATTAAAAATCAATATTTGAAATTATTTCAATCTAAATAAGAACCAGTTTTTAATTATGGAGTGAAAACAAATGACCTCCCGGGCTTTGTTTTAAAACAATCTACTTTGATCGAAACAATGTTTTCCAGATATGAATCTCGAATCAAAGTATATACGAAATAAATGATAATCATATTCGAGTTAGTGTTATTTATTTGATTTAAAATAAGTCGCCTTACGTAATAGAGTTTTAGAATCTAATTATCTAGAGATTAATTCTCTTTGTTAAATACTAAAATATGTGGAGTATATATATATATATCTAATAAAGATTTTCGGGAAAAATAGAGAAAGGAGTGAATTTTTGTTACACATCTTGAAGTGAATCATTAAACTCTAGTTTATATATATAAAGGTTTAATATGACTGAAAGAGTAAAAATGTGCTTCTACTACTTAAATATTCTTCCCAATGTCCTTTACAATTTTGTTTTAATTAATTAAATAATCTATGTTTATATGATTTGAAGAGAGAGAAGAAATGTTTTAGTGCTGCCATCTAGTGCTAATATCTAGCCAATATTTTAATTCTATTGTAGGATGTCGATGTTATTTGATATTATTACAAGTTAAATGTGAACAGGTATCAATTCAACAGTTGTTTTTTTTTGTTTTTTTATCAAGTGTATCATATATACAGATCTTTAGATTACAGCAGCCACAGTGGTTGCCACTCACTAGCCACATTCTCTCTAGTCTACTGATACAATATTAGGGACGTGTTGCCACTCGCTAGCCACCTTCTCTCTAGTCTACTGATTCAATATTAGGGACGTGTTGCCATTCACTAGCCGCCTTCTCTCTAGTCTACTGATTCAATATTAGGGACGTGTTGCCACTCACTAGCCGCCTTCTCTCTAGTCTACTGATACAATATTAGGGACGTGTTGTCCCAACTAGCCGCTTTCTCTCTAGTCTACTGATTCAATATTAGGGACGTGTTGCCACTCACTATCTGCTTTCTCTCTAGTCTACTGATTCAATATTAGGGACGTGTTGCCACTCACTAGCCGCCTTCTCTCTAGTCTACTGATTCAATATTAGGGACGTGTTGCCACTCACTAGCCGCCTTCTCTCTAGTCTACTGATTCAATATTAGGGACGTGTTGCTACTCACTAGCCGCCTTCTCTCTAGTCTACTGATTCAATATTAGGACGTATTGTCACTAACTAGCCGCCTTCTCTCTAGTCTACTGATTCAATATTAGGGAAGTGTTGCCACACACCAGCCACCTTCACTCTAGTCTACTGGTACAATATTAGGGACGTGTTGCCATTCACTAGCTGCCTTCTCTCTAGTCTACTGATTCAATATTAGGGACGTGTTGCTATTCACTAGCCGCCTTCTCTCTAGTCTACTGTTTCAATATTAGGGACGACTATGCTCGGAAAGCCTTTTCTGAAACTTGACCAGTAAACATTATCCTAAATAATGTTAAAGTTATAATCAAAGTATGATGGATGTTCAGTGGCAAATCGAACATCTTGGAATTACCGACACGCATAATGGCATGGTAAACACTAGGCCACGCTCGGCACTATTATGTGGTTTTCAGGGTCAGAACGGTTTAATTTATTGTTCGAGGGTATTAGTGATGTCACGTGATGAGGTGATTGATAACATAAAACATTGCAAACAGAAGTGGTATTAAACTCAAACTATGCATATTTACGTAAACTGTTGATTAAAGACGAGTTAATAGTGCCATACTTTACTGACGATAAAAAAAATAAATAAATAACGAAGTCTCATAAAAACTCGTCGGACTTTACGGTTCTCGTGTACTCATGACGTCACACCGTTGAGTCCTGTCATTCATGTCATCAGATACTTAAAGACTCGCGCATGCATGTGGTCAGAAATGCGGTATCGACTAACTTTTATACAAGTTCTTTTTTTTTTCTCGTTTAATACATCTTCAACTGGTTATTAACAACACAACAAAAACGGGGGAAAGAGGGGTATATGACCTACGGAAGTAATCGGCTCTCATTTTTCACAGTATTATGAAAGGCGTCATTGAAAGAGTCGGCTGGAACGGCTGAAGATTAAGTTACCCGAGCGACATCTTTGTGGCGACATCATTTATTAGTTTAAAGCAAGTGTCGTGTTTTATTACTTACTTTTCTTCACTTCCTGCATCGCATTACTTTTCACATTTTGAGCTTTCTGTGATAGCAAAGACCTCGAGATGGTGCCGTACACGTCTCGCCGACAGTAGCTCAGACATTGATACTGACCAGCCCTTCTCACGAGCAGTAGCTTAGACCTTGACACTGACCACCTCGTGAGTTTTCGCTACTGCAGGGGTTTAAACATGTAAACCTTGTGTGTTTCTGACACGAAATTGGAATGACTCACTTTTAACAGTTAAACTGACCTCAAAACTGAATGAGTCACTGTTAACAGTTAAACTGACGCCAAGTCTGAACAAGTCACTGTGAACAGTTAAACTATCGCCAAGTCTGAATGAGTCATTGTCAACAGTTAAACTGACGCCAAGTCAGAATGACCCACTGTCAACAGTTCAACTAACGTGAAGTCTGAATGACTCACTCTGAACAGGTAGACTAACGCCAACTCAGAATAACTCACCATCAACAGTGAAGTTCACGACAAGTCATAATGACTCATTATCAACAGTCAAGTTTACAAGTCAGAATGACTCACTATCAACAGTCAAATTCACAACAAGTAAGAATGACTCACTATCAACAGTCAAGTTCACGCCAAGTCAGAATGACTCATTATCAACAGTCAAGTTTACAAGTCAGAATGACTCACTATCAACAGTCAAGTTTATAAGTCAGCGTGACTAACTGCTAACAGTTAAAATCGACCTGAAACATAGTTGTTTCTTAAAATCTATTGTTATATTAAAAAGTAACTTTTTGAACAACATTATAAAGTTATTTCTTATTTGCTCCTAAAAGATATCCACCTACTTTAAGAAGAATATGAAGTTTTGAAACAGCTATTTGTGGGATAATAGATATATTTCTGAACAACGTTTTGTTTCGATATTAGATGTTCAATACATTGTTT
>NW_013672822.1:15336-33863 GCF_000517525.1 Limulus polyphemus
TTCACAATAAGTAAGAATAGACTCACTATCATCAGTCAAGTTCACGACAAGTCAGAATGACTCACTATCAACAGTCAAATTAATGACAAGTCAGAATGACTCACTATCAACAGTCAAGTTTATAAGTCAGCGTGACTAACTGCTAACAGTTAAAATCGACCTGAAACATAGTTGTTTCTTAAAATCTATTGTTATATTAAAAAAGTAACTTTTTGAAGAACATTATAAAGTTATTTCTTATTTGCTCCTAAAAGATATCCACTTACATTAGGAAGAATATGAAGTTTTGAAACAGCTATTTGTGGGATAATAGATGTATTTCTGAACAACGTTTTGTTTCGATATTAGATGTTCAATACATTGTTTGAGTTCTGTATGATAATGTTGATATTTTGTGTTTTAAATCACGTTCAACACATTGTTTGAGTTCTGTATGATAGTGTTGATATTTTGTGTTTTAAAACATGTTCAACACATTGTTTGAGTTCTGTATGATAGTGTTGATATTTTGTGTTTTAAAACATGTTCAACACATTGTTTGAGTTCTGTATGGATGGTGTTGATATTTTGTGTTTTAAAACATGTTCAACACATTGTTTGAGTTCTGTATGATAGTGTTGATATTTTGTGTTTTAAAACATGTTCAACACATTGGTTGAGTTCTGTATGATAGTGTTAATATTTTGTGTTTTAAAACATGTTCAACACATTGTATGAGTTCTGTATTGAGTGTGTTGATATTTTGTGTTTTAAAACATGTTCAACAAATTGTTTGAGTTATGTATGGATGGTGTTGATATTTTTTGTTTTAAAACATGTTCAACACATTGTTTTAATTCTGCATTGATCACGTGCTGTGTTTGAAAACGTTCTTTAAACATTGTTTCAGTTCTGCACTAGTTACAAGTTGTGTTTGAAAACATTCTCCAGACATTGAGCACTGTGCTAATCACAAGTTATGTTTGAAAACATTCTCCAGACATTGAGCACTGTGCTAATCACAAGTTATGTTTGAAAACATTCTCTAGACATTGAGCACTGTGCTAATCACAAGTTGTGTTTGAAAACATTCTCTAGACATTGAGCACTGTGCTAATCACAAGTTATGTTTGAAAACATTCTCTAGACATTGAGCACTGTGCTAATCACAAGTTATGTTTGAAAACGTCCTCAGGACTTCTGCAATGATTATATGATGTGTCTGAAAACATACTTCAGGCATTATTTATTAGTCATATGCTGTGTTTAAAAACGTGCCTTAAACGTTGTTTGAGCTCTGCACTGATCATATATTTTAAAACATACAATTGACGTTCTTTGAGCTCTGTAGTAGTCACGTGAACTGTTTGTTGTTTTAAAGATATTTTGAGATTTATATGTGAAAAGAGATTAGATTTTAAAAATATTTCACTAAAAACTTTATCTGTTAATACTCCATAGTAAATCACATTTCTTAATCTAAAACTGCATTTAATAACAAAATATTATTTTTAATGTTCGTAAATTTTAAATTTCGAACGGACTGTATATTGAAGTGCCATCTATCGAACTCCATCAGAACTATTTATCTTTTCACATAGTTAAATATCGAATTCCATTAACTTAGAGCTTAATTAACTGATTTTTAAACATTTTTTCCCCTTTTATTGTTAAATGTGTTTCTCTAATTAATATAATTTTGTTTTGCTTTCGTCGTTACATGTCGTTTTTTTTTGTGTCTAGAGAGTTTCGGTTCGATAGAATAAGAAATAGACTTTCAGAATCATTAACTACAAATCACAAAACAGTTTTCATAGTTTGGATAAAATACAAATCTTTCAGTGGAAAATTAAACCCAAGGACTTAAGATTAATTTTTTGTTGAAATGTTATCATCTTGACATCTATGTATTCCATTTTATAATCAACATCTCCTCAAGTAAATATATTTCACTTCTGTAGGATTTCCATACCTAGAAAAATATAATAAATAAAAATTTGTTTTTTAATTAATATATTTTCCATTAGAATTTACAAAATCTCACTTATAACGTAATAATTTATCGTATTTTTGATTTGTATTGTTTTTTTTTTTTGTCAAAAGCAAGGTAATTACTACAATGAAATAGGACAGAATGAGGCAACTGAAATTTATTGGTCAATTGTTGTTTTATTTTTACAATGTTGATTTTCTATACTATTTAATATATATATATATATATCGTGTATATTATATTTATATCATTGCAAATTCTGAAGATATGAACAGATGAGATATTGTGATTCATAAGCACCAACATTGTAATCATCTATTACGTTAGTATATATCCTAAGATGTTTAGGGATGGTACCAACATGTATATTTGTAAATCACAACCTTAGCTTGCAGTCTTGGGCTCGACCTATTCAAAAATCATGTTAATTTGTCTTTTCTAAGGGTAATAGGTGTGTTAACCGACGAAACTCTCCCTAAGTAAGTATAATGTAACGTTTCATGAATTCAAACATTGCTTAATTAATGAGTAAATATGAGTACATAAACCTTTAAACTATATTAAGACTTGCAACATTTCGTTAGGTTACATCTGGCGCATCTACTGAAATCTGGTGAAACGTTGTAAGACTTGCAACATTTCGTTAGGTTACATCTGGCAGCATCTACTGAAATCTGGTGAAACGTTTTAAGACTTGCAACAATTCGTTAAGTTACATCTGGCAGCATCTACTGAAATCTGGTGAAACGTTGTAAGACTTGCAACATTTCGTGAGGCTACATCTGGCAGCATCTACTGACATTTGGCGAAACGTTGTTTTATTGGGACTAAAGCCTTATAATGTTTCATCAGGTGTGTGACAGTATTGACGGAAATCTGGTGAAACGTTGTATTACTATTAAGATAAAAACCTTACAGCGTCTTGCAGACTTCCATGTAGCAGTATCCATTGAAAGTTAGCGAAACGTTGCATTATTAGGATTAAAGCCTTATAACGTTTCGCCAGATTTGTGGCAGCATTTATCGGAATCTGATGAAACGAAGTATTAAGACAAAAACCTTACAGTATTTTACAGACTTCCATGTGGCAGTATCTATTGAAAGTTAGCGAAAGGTTTTATCTTGGCATGGATTTTTTTTTTCCATTTAATGACAATCAAAATGAGTTACACAAAATTTTCCGGGCTGAGTAATAATTAATGATGATTGAGGAAACAAAAAATGACTTATCGACTCTAACAACAAGATCATTAGAACTCGATCATTTTAGAAACAAAGTTCGTGATCTATTTAGAAACAACCGTAGATCTTTGTAAGTTCGTGATCTATTTAGAAACAACCGTAGATCTTTTTAAGTTCGTGATCTATTTAGAAACAACCGTAGATCTATGTAAGTTTCTGATCATTTTAAAAACAACCGTAGATCTTTGTAAGTTCGTGATCACTTTAGAAACAACCGCAGATCTTTGTAAGTTCGTGATCACTTTAAAAACAACCGTAGATCTTTGTAAGTTCGTGATCATTTTAGAAACAAACGTAGATCTTTTTAATTTGAGATCAATTTAGAAACAACCGTAGATCTTTTTAAGTTCGTGATCAATTTAGAAACAACCACAGATCTTTGTAAGTTCGTGATCTATTTAGAAACAACCGTAAATCTTTGTAAGTTCGTGATCATTTTAGAAACAGCCGTAGATCTTTTTAAGTTCGTGATCATTTTAGAAACAACCGAAGATCTTTTTAAGTTAGTGATCACTTTAGAAACAACCGTAGATCTTTGTAAGTTCGTGATCACTTTAGAAACGACCGTAGATCTTTGTAAGTTTGTGATCATTTTAAAAACAACCGTAGATCTTTGTAAGTTCGTGATCACCTTAGAAACAACCGTAGATCTTTGTAAGTTCGTGATCACTTTAAAAACAACCGTAGATCTTTGTAAGTTCGTGATCAATTTAGAAACAACCGTAGATCTTTTTAATTTGAGATCAATTTAGAAACAACAGTAGATCTTTGTAAATTTATGCACACAGTACAAAGTACTTCAGCTTAATATTGTGTAATATATCTTTTTCTTTGTAATATCTAAAACTTACTACATCAAAATAAATTATAATAAGGTAACTTTAGTAACAGGTAACAGACTTAAAGCTTTAGTGGACAAACAATCGTCTTGATTTCAAC
The DNA here is from genome assembly GCF_000517525.1 of Limulus polyphemus. Taxonomy (NCBI): domain Eukaryota; kingdom Metazoa; phylum Arthropoda; class Merostomata; order Xiphosura; family Limulidae; genus Limulus; species Limulus polyphemus. The sequence goes on from NW_013672822.1 coordinate 19,490, forward strand.
ATTCTATATAAATATCTTATTATAATTTTGCAGATGTTATCACAAAATACAATGTTTTTGATTTTAACTGAAGTTACATTGTAATGGTTATTATACACTCTCCACCAAAAAAGGCTTAGCGTCTTGTATTGTATTTTGAGTATTATACGAAACTATCGCAAGCTCTACCACAATAACAGTTTTGAATTCAATCACAGCTTTGGATGAAAAATATAAAGTTTTAACAAAAACCGGAAATAATAAGCAGAATTCCCGTCACTAGGGGGCGTCTTTAGGTTTTGAATAGAAGACATCTCCTATATTTAAAATAAAACACAGAATAACGTAAACTTTTTTTAGAAAAAAAAGGAACCCACGTTTAGTACCCCCTCCTATTGTCCACAGAATGAGAATTAACGTCCAAATACAAGTTACCACTCGCGTGTGTGTGAATACATGGCAAACTATGAAGAGAATGGAAGTCACGTAATGGGTGTGTGAAAAAACAACTTCCAGCCTCGGTTGTACAAAACATATGACGAAGAAAACCTGTTAACTTTTATATATATATGCCACATGTATGACGAAGAAAAACCTGTTAACTTGCATATATACCACATGTATGACGAAGAAAAACCTGTTAACTTGCATATACACCACATGTATGACGAAGAAAAACCTGTTAACTTGCTTATATACCACATGTATGACGAAGAAAAACCTGTTAACTTGTATATATACCACATGTATGACGAAGAAAAACCTGTTAACTTGTATATATGCCACATGTATGATGAAGAAAAACCTGTTAACTTGCATATATACCATATATATGACGAAAAACCTGTTATCTTGCATATATACCATATGTATGACGAAAAAAACCTGTTAACTTGTATATAGACCACATGTATCACGAAGAAAAGCCTGTTAAAATTTATATGTACCACACGAAAAATACCTTTTAACTGCCATACGTGTGATACATATACAATATAACAGTTAACTGGTTTTCTTCTCACCATACGTGTGATACATATACAATATAACAGCTAACTGGTTTTCTTCTCACCATACGCGTTATAAATATACAATGTAACAGTTAACTGGTTTTCTTCTCACCATACGTGTGATACATATACAATATAACAGTTAACTGGTTTTCTTCTCACCATACGTGTGATACATATACAATATAACAGCTAACTGGTTTTCTTCTCACCATACGCGTTATAAATATACAATGTAACAGTTAACTGGTTTTCTTCTCAGTTTCTACCACGTCTAAACTCTTTGTTATCAGATTGTAGTAATCGTTTCTTAGTTTCTACCACGACTAAACTCTTTGTTATCAGATTGTGGTAATCGTTACTTAGTTTTTACCACGACTAAACTCTTTGTTATCAGATTGTGGTAATCGTTTCTTAGTTTCTACCACGTCTAAACTCATTGTTATCGGATCGTTGTAATCGTTTCTTGAAGAACACAGAAACGGGCGTATTAACTGCTTTTTTTTTTCTTACGATACGCGTTATAAATATACAATGTGACAGTTAACTGGTTGTCTTCTCATAAGAAACGATTACCACAATCCGATAACAAGGAGTTTAGTCGTGATAAAAAGTAAGAAACGATTACTACAATCTGATAACAAAGAGTTTAGTCGTGGTAGAAACTAAGAAACGATTACCACAATCTGATAACAAAGAGTTTAGACGTGGTAGAAACTAAGAAACGATTACCACAATCCGATAACAAGGAGTTTAGTCGTGATAAAAAGTAAGAAACGATTACTACAACCTGATAACAAAGAGTTTAGTCGTGATAAAAAGTAAGAAACGATTACTACAATCTGATAACAAGGAGTTTAGTCGTGGTAGAAACTAAGAAACAATTACTACAATCTGATAACAAGGAGTTTAGTCGTGGTAGAAAGTAAGAAACGATTACCACAATCCGATAACAAGGAGTTTAGTCGTGATAAAAAGTAAGAAACGATTACTACAATCTGATAACAAAGAGTTTAGACGTGGTGGAAACTAAGAAACGATTACCACAATCTGATAACAGGAAGTTTAGTCGTGATAAAAAGTAAGAAACGATTACTACAATCTTATAACAAGGTGTTTGTTTATTCGTGGTAGAAACTAAATAAACTTCATAAACATTTGTTTCATAATCCTGGATATCACAGTGGATATGATGTGAAGTCAAGGCTAGAATAGAACTTTACAGACTGGTTTGTTTGTCACATTGGACATGAAGTAAAGTCAAGGCTACGGTAGCACTTTACAGACTTGTTTGTTTGTCACAGTAGACATGACGTAAAGTCAAGACTACGGTAGCACTTTACAGACTGGTTTGTTTGTCACAGTGGACATGACGTAAAGTCAAGGCGAGGGTAGCACTTTACAGACTTGTTTGTTTGTCACAGTGGATATGACGTGAAGTCAAGGTTAGGGTAGCACTTTACAGACTTGTTTGTTTGTCACATTGGACATGACGTAAAGTCAAGGCTAGGGTAGCACTTTACAGACTTGTTTGTTTGTCACAGTGGATATGATGTGAAGTCAAGGCTAAGGTAGAACTTTACAGACTTGTTTGTTTGTCACAGTGGACATGACGTAAAGTCAAGGCTAGAGTAGCACTTTACAGACTTGTTTGTTTGTCACAGTGGATATGATGTGAAGTCAAGGCTAGGGTAGAACTTTACTAGACTTGTTTGTTTGTAAAAGTGGATATGATGTGAAGTCAAGGCTAAGGTAGAACTTTACAGACTTGTTTGTTTGTCATAGTAGACATTAATCCAGCTCTAACCAGAACGTTTCTTGCTTTTCCTACCAATCGTGAGGTAATGAATCCGTGACCATGTGTGACGTTTAACTACGAATCACATAGATGAATAACATTATAAGGTATTCCAGTCTTGTGACCTAATACACAAATCACAGTGTGTCTCTACCTAGAAATATAAGTGGGCTTGTCTTTGTTTGGACTGTTCGACAGTTATGTTAATATATTTACACAGCATATAGTCTATAAACTTGTTTTGATAGCGCTAAAACGAACTCTTTTAAAATGTAATGTCATGCTAAGCCTTCTAATCGGCGTTTATAATACCTGTTCTAGCCTAACTCGTGCTAAGCATTCTAATCAGAGCGGGTATATAATATTTGTTTGGCCTAACTCGTGCTAAGCCTTCCTAGCCAGATTCATAATGCTAATTTAGCCTATCTTGTGCTAAGCCTTCTAATCAGAGCCTATATATAATACCTATTGTAGCCTATCTTGTGCTAAGCTTTCTTATTGGGGTTTATAATACCTGTTATAGTCTTTCTTGTGCTAAGCCTTCTTATCGATGTTTATAATGCCTAGTTTAGCCTATCTTGTGCTAAGTCTTCTTATCCGTTTATAAAACCAGGTTTAGACTTCCTTGTGCTAATCCTTCTAAAGAGAGTTTGCAGCCTAACCTAGCATTATCATCCTTAACGAAGTTGATAATCCATTATAGCTTGAAATCAACCTGTTCTAGTCTACCCTAGTACACAGGGCACCGTGGTCCAGACAATCTCGTGATCTGAGAAATAATTCAAGGTTGCCACGTTACCAAATAACTTTGAAGCAGAGAATCACAACATGCTACAGAAAGTGAGCCATACTTAGAAAATTCATGGGCGGTTGGGGAGGGGTGTCGACAGTGTCATATACTGTTCATTGTGGAGAGGGGGTGTTGACAGTGTCACATACTTTCCATTGTGGAGAGGGATGTCGACAGTGTCATATACTGTCCATTGTGGAGAGGGATGTCGACAGTGTCATATACTGTCCATTGTGGAGAGGGGTGTCAACAGTGTCATATACTGTCCATTGTGAAGGTGGGGTGTCGACAGTGTCATATACTGTCCATTGTGGAGAGGGGTGTCAACAGTGTCATATACTGTCCATTGTGGAGGTGGGGTGTCGACAGTGTCATATACTGTCCATTGTGGAGAGGGGTGTCGACAGTGTCATATACTGTCCATTGTGGAGGTGGGGTGTCGACAGTGTCATATACTGTCCATTGTGAGGAGGTGTCGACAGTGTCACATACTTTCCATTCTGGAGAGGGATGTCGACAGTGTCATATACTGTCCATTGTGGAGAGGGATGTCGACAGTGTCATATACTGTCCATTGTGGAGAGGGATGTCGACAGTGTCATATACTGTCCATTGTGGAGGTGGGGTGTCGACAGTGTCATATACTGTCCATTGTGGAGGGGGTGTCGACAGTGTCATACACTGTCCATTCTGGAGAGGGATGTCGACAGTGTCATATACTGTCCATTGTGGAGAGGGATGTCGACAGTGTCATATACTGTCCATTGTGGAGAGGGGTGTCGACAGTGTCATATACTGTCCATTGTGGAGAGGGTGTCGACAGTGTCATATACTGTCCATTGTGGAGAGGGGGTCAACAGTGTTACATACTGTCCATTGTGGAGAGGGATGTCAACAGTGTCATATACTGTCCATTGTGGAGGTGGGGTGTCGACAGTGTCACATACTGTCCATTGTGTCTTCTCCGCACTTCATTACTTTTACATTTTTTTGACGTAATTTTCTTGTTTGAAATATATTTACATGATTCACTTTCTGTTGTATTTTTTCCGAAAACATCTAGTTAGAGATTACTGACGGTAGAATTTGTAGCATTCCGAAATGCTCGTCAGCGCTGTTGCCTTTTATTCGTAATAACAAGTGTTAATCCCAGGCAGTGACTGAGATGTATTCTTTAATCCTAGAATAATCTGCATAGATATATAAATCTAGTGTTAGAGCAAACTAGAAGATCGTTTTGTTGTTATTTTGATGTCTTGGATTATTAGCTAAACATAAGTATAAAAGTCTAACGGCAGTACGAGCAAAATGCACATGACAGAAGTTAGGCTTATGTTTATCCTTAATGTAAATATAAAAGAAAAAATTGAAACGTAACCTATAACCTATATTTAAGAATCTTGAAAAATTAGGATAACTTGTATGGCTTTTTAACCCTGATTTATCAGACACTTAAAAGGTTCTCCAGAAATCACAGAAATCTTTAAAGGATCACATACTTTGCAGGAATCGAACACAATGTTCAAGTAACTTTGAAGAGGCTTACTATACAAAAACAGGGACTGTTTACTAATTAATCATAGAATAAAAATATTAGTCAAAAAAACAGGGACTGTACACTAATTAACCACAGAATAGAAATATTAGTCACAAAACAGGGACTGTACACTAATTAATCATAGAATAGAAATATTAGTCATAAAACAGGGACTGTACACTAATTAACCACAGAATAAAAAATATTAGTCAGAAAACAGGGACTGTACATAATTACCCACAGAATAGAAACATTAGTCACAAAACAGGGACTGTACACTAATTAACAACATAATAGAAATATTAGTCACAAAACAGGGATTGTACACTAATTAATCACAGAATAGAAAATATTAGTCACAAAGAAATATGGGTAAAATTGACTAAAAGATTGTAATAAAACATTGATAAGTGACCGTGACCACAGGTCTGACTACATTGAATTATTTTATCTTTTTCGAGATTATTTTTCTGCATCATTATATAAGTTCATCCATTTTTATAATCAAATCATATGAAGTAAATGTTAAAGTCAATCATATTTTTTTTAAAAGAAAGAAGTCGGTCAAGGTATAAAAAATATTGAAAAATCTTGTGTAAAAACTGTTCTGAACGTTCAGATATAATTATTGTTTCAAACTGATGAGACACGTTACATAATACAATAGGGAATGTAAGCCATCTCTGTACCCTAAACTCACCTAGTCATGAAACGAGTTATTGCTGTCATCTGTAGGATATTTGAAAAGTTGTTCAATTGGTCAAATGAAATTTCTTCTCTACCGGTAGCGGTTTCTCACATCATATATAAAACTACGAACGTTAGTGCGGTAAAAGAATACATCCACACAATGAAGTATCTTGAAAATCAGTCTACATACAAAACTCTAAATCATGTGTTCACACATTTGAAATCCTGCTAAAACCCTTACATTTACATGTTCACACCTTTGAAATCCTGCTAAAAACCGTAGACCAACGCTAACACACTTATTAAGATCACTCTGAAACGTGTTTATAGCTTTTAATTACATCTTCATCATCGTGTTCATAGCTTTAGCCACTAGTATGTCAACGTATTTACAGCCTTCATATATGAACATGTTTCTATATTTTATATATATATCAAATATATAAATATGTTCATATAGTTTATCATATATCAACACGCTTCTATATTTTATCATATATCAACATGTTCATATATTTTATCATATTTCAACATGTTCATATATTTTATCATATATCAACACATTCATATATTTTATCATATATCAACACATTCATATATTTTATCATATATCAACATGTTCATATATTTTATCATATATCGACATGTTCATATAGTTTATCATATATCAACATGTTCATATATTTTATCATATTTCAACATATTCATATATATTTATCATATATCAACATATATTTTATCTCATATCAACATGTTTATATATTTTATCATATATCAACATATATATTTATCTCATATCAACATGTTCATATATTTATCTCATATCAACATATTCATATGTTTTATCATATATCAACATATTCATATATTTTATCATATATCAACATATATTTTATCTCATATCAACATGTTCATATATTTATCATATATCAACATATATTTTATCTCATATCAACATGTTCATATATTTTATCATATATCAACATATATATTTATCATATATCAACACGTTCATATATTTTATCATATATCAACACGTTCATATATTTTTAACGCCTGTGTATCAGTATTATGTAGCTGGAACAATAAACTCTCTAACAGTTCGTAAGTATCTTGAGAACATATTCGTTTCTTTAACATTTTACTCAAACATGTTGGTACAAGAAGTATAAATGGATTCTTTTAAAACACGAACTTGGAAAGCCCTATAAGTTCGTGATATGGAAAGCTCTAGAGGTTCCTAACATGGAAAACTCTTGGTATTCGTGACCTGGAAAGCTCTAGGAGCTCGTGAAATGGAAAACTCTAGGAGCTCGTGATGTGAAAAGCTACAGGTGTTTGTGATGTATGATATTCATGACGTTTAAAGCTGAGAGCGTTCTTGATATGGGAGTCTGTGCAGGATAGGTTTAAAATGTTACTTCTATAGAGCTGAGTAACTATATAGAGAGATGTGTAAAAGCGAAGTAAGATGTTATGAAAACTGGTGACTTTCCGGAGGAGCTACCTGATTAGTGAGCTTTCCTGAGTTTTATACAAGGCTAAGATAATAAAAAATGGTTGAGAAGCAGACTTGTTTATATAAATACGTGTTTTTAAAAAGCTCACAAAAACGAGGTTGAGTTACCTCTATTTTATGGCTTTAATTCTTGTGTTTCTAAAGGGTCAGTGTTAATTACAGAAGTTAGCTGAAGCTGGCAAGGCGTACTGAGAAAATAGGCTGTATTTGAAAGTTGAAATATAACCTTTTATATCAAAGTAAAAATAACCTGACCAATGAAATATATTAAATTATATACCAATAATCACAAACCAAAGCACGAAAACTAAATTTAAAATAATTGTTTCTCACGTTACGAATATACGGACCAGAGCTCAAAATACACAACAGAATTCCTAACCTTATAACTTTTGTTTTTCCTTACAAAGTATAAATGAGAAAAAAAACAAACAGGAAAACCAAACATGTTCAGAAACATAAGAGATTGTACCACATGGTATGACAACTTAAAGTTACAATAATATATTTAGATAAACGACACCGGTGAGAGTTAAAAATGCGTGTATTTCAATTAGTGTTTTAAAATCTTCAAAAATAAATGCTAGTTATTCCTGAGATTCTAGTGATTTCCTGGTGGTGCAGCCTCAGACCACAAAACTTACTTTGACCACAAAAAGAGCTACTTACGAGGGTGAAATGGAAAGTGAGATGGATGGAATGCACCGATCTGAATGGGTTGAGAATAGAGAAGTGCTAATAATGTAAACATCTTTCAGTATATACAAAATTTAAAGCTTGCCTAAGAGACGTAATTTCAAAAAACATCACTAGATGGCGCCAACATTCTAAGTTTTCAAGTCTTTCACCTGCTTCCTACTTGAGGATAACTTTTCAGGGAGGATAACCGTAATGGTGCTGACGTCACAGTCAGAATCAGTGAGAAAACGAGTAACATCTGATTCTTCAGGACTCGAGTCGGTGTCCCCCTCGCTGATAACTAGGCATTCCATGTCTGTACTTGCTTCGGAACATGCTCCCACGGAGGTAACGGAAGTCTGCAGAGTGTTCTGGAAGTCCACTTGGTTCTCTGACTCAATCTGTATACTTGGACACAAATACGAATCACTCTCGGCGGATCTTCTCAGCTGCTCGGACACTCTCGTGTTCGTGTCGAGAGAATGGCACAGTTTGACCTTCTTTTTCAGCCGCTGACTGAGATCCGAGTTTCCACGTTGTATAGGTCGACTAGGATTCTTGGTCACGTGGCTATTAAGCTCATTTTTGTCAACTAGATTATACCTGAATTTTGGCTGCGAAGGTAGAATGGAGAAAGATGGAACTGAGGGCGGGACAGGACTTGGAGGGGGCGCCAACGTCATTATAGAGTATGATGGTGACAGGTTGTTAGATGTCACTGGTGGATTCCAACGTTGTCGGTCTTCTAAATACATTTCAATCAGTTGGTCTAGCTTACTCTCTATGTCTTCAATCTACAAAACAACCAACGTACATCTAGTTACATGTATTGTTGGTCTAGCTTACTCTCTATGTCTTCAATCTACAAAACAACCAACGTACATCTAGTTACATGTATTGTTGGACTAACTTACTCTCTATGTCTTCAATCTACAAAACAACCAACGTACGTCTAGTTACATGTATTGTTGGACTAACTTACTCTCTATGTCTTCAATCTACAAAACAACCAACGTACGTCTAGTTACATGTATTGTTGGACTAACTTACTCTCTATGTCTTCAATCTACAAAACAACCAATGTACATCTAGTTACATGTATTGTTGGTCTAGCTTACTCTCTATGTCTTCAATCTACAAAACAACCAACGTACATCTAGTTACATGAGTTGTTGGACTAATTTACTCTCTGTGTCTTCAATCTACAAAACAACCAACGTACATGAGTTGTTGAAGAGAAATACCAGTACTCAGTGTAATTATTGCGTAATTATTTACACTGTTATAAAAGTTATTGAATAACATTTTTACATTGAGTTTTTGAACGAAGCTAACATTTTATAAATTAGCAAACGTACTTCTAACTCTAAGTTTTTTTGTTTTGTTTTTTGCATACATGGTCTGTTAAAGCATATTTGAATCATATTGATCTCTGCACGAGCCTAAATGTATGGATGAAGGTCCTGAGTGAGGAGAATTTTCTTATGTTAAACCTATAGATGAGCCGTCGTCACGAGCTTATAGGCATGGATTAAGGTTCGGAAGCAGGATTTTTTTTATGTTAAACCTATAGGTACACCGTCTTCACGAGCCTAAGGGGGCGGATGAAGAATTATCAAGGAAAACCTTTTAACTCCGTTTTTTCTCAGTCCTGTTCGTGAATTGCAGAGAGAGAGAGAGTGAGAAAAAAAACAAACTAGAAGATTAAGATTTTACCTTGTTTTTTACCACTCTGTGGTTTCTATGGTTACTCACCGCTCTCTATTCTCACTTACTATATGGTTTCTATGGTCACTCACCGCTCTCTACTCTCACTTACTATGTGGTTTCTATGGTTACTCACCGCTCTGTACTGTCATTTACTATGTGGTTTCTCACCGCTCTGTACTCTCACTTACTATATGGTTTCTATGGTCACTCACCGCTCTCTTTACTTTCATTTATTATAAGGTTTCTATGGTTACTCACCGCTCTGTCTACTCTCACTTACTATATGGTTTCTATGGTCACTCACCGCTCTCTACTCTCACTTACTATGTGGTTTCTATGGTTACTCACCGCTCTCTACTCTCACTTACTATGTGGTTTCTATGGTTACCCACCGCTCTGTACTATCATTTACTATGTGGTTTCTATGGTTTCTCACCGCTCTCTCTACTTTCATTTATTATGTGGTTTCTATGGTCAGTCACCGCTCTCTCTACTTTCATTTACTATGTGGTTTCTATGGTTACTCACCGTTCTCTCTACTTTCATTTACTATGTGGTTTCTATGGTTACTCACCGTTCTCTCTACTTTCATTTATTATGTGATTTCTATGGTTACTCACCGCTCTCTCTACTTTCATTTATTATAAGGTTTCTATGGTTACTCACCGTTCTCTCTACTTTCATTTACTATGTGGTTTCTATGGTCACTCACCGTTCTCTCTACTTTCATTTATTATGTGGTTTCTATGGTTACTCACCGCTCTCTCTACTTTCATTTATTATAAGGTTTCTATGGTTACTCACCGTTCTCTCTACTTTCACTATTCTGGAAGCTAGACTAATCTTGGACTGGTAAACATCTTTTGCTCTTGATCCAGTTTTTCCAAGAATTAAATCTAACCTACAAAAAAATACTTCAATCAATCAACAATTTTCACCAAGGTACTAATTTTAAACATACCACAGTTTCGTGATTTTTCCATTCGAGTGATTCTAAAAGTTTGGTATCTTTTTTAACTGTATAAAGTCAAAACGATTTCGGTTCCTGGACAATGTTTCACTATTACATTTCTAATAATGTGTTATTCAGTTCTCACCTGCTAATCAAAACCTTAAAAGTTCTGGAAATCTCGAGAATGTGAAACCAAAATCAAGTAAAAGTTGAACGTTAAAACACCTTATCTCCGTGTGAAAGTGTTTCTCACCTTCCTTGCAGGTTTTTCACCCTCCCTAACAGATCCACGTGGCCAGACGAGTATTGCTCTATTACGTCTTTCACATCATATGGTTTTAAAGCTTCTTTAAACTTCCTCCTGGCGACGAAATATTTGATCTATAAATACACAATTAACTCAATTGATAAAAAAGAACGGTTTACTGATTTCGGGCTAAAATGCATCTAAAGTAAAACTGATTAACTCGGTGATAGCGATCTAAGCTAAACAGACCTGTGTTTAATTTGGCATCAGTCAGTGAGTACACAGTTACATGTTTAGAGCTAATGACGTGAAAATGGGTCAATATATTAAGTTTTAGATACTCTAAATCGTCTCAACGCATAGCTAGGCCTAGTAGTTAGAGTTAACTCATTTGCTGAAGAACAGTGGGAAATTCTAATATTCACCCAGCTAGTGTAACGTTTAGTCTGTTTGTTTGATATTTATCCAACAATAACCACGTTAAACATACTAACAACAGTTACCACGTTACCCGTACTAACAACATGTCGTTACTAGTACCGAAAAGAGTTGACCTCTATATCGTTACTAATACCGTAAAGAGTTGACCCCCATATCGTTACTAATGTAAAGAGTTGACCTCTTTATCGCTACTAATGTAAAGAGATTACCTCTATATCGTTACTTATAACACAAAGAGTTGACCTCTATATCGTTACTAATGCAAAGAGTTGACCTTCATATCGTTATTAATGCAAAGAGTTGACCTCCATATAGTTACTTATAACACAAAGAGTTGACCTCTATATCGTTACTAATACTATAAAGAGTTGACCTCTATATCGTTACTAATACCAAAGAGTTGACCTCTATATCGTTACTAATACTATAGAGAGTTGACCTCATATCGTTACTAATACCACAAAGAGTTGACCTCCATATAGTTACTTATACCACAAAGAGTTGACCTCTATATCTTTACTAATGTAAAGTGTTGATCTCTATATCGTTACTAATACCGTAATAAGTTGATCTCCACATCGTCACTAATACCGTAAAGAGTTGACCTCCATATAGTTACTTATACCACAAAGAGTTGACCTCTATATCTTTACTAATGTAAAGTGTTGATCTCTATATCGTTACTAATACCGTAATAAGTTGATCTCCACATCGTTACTAATACCATAAAGAGTTTACCTCTATATCGTTACTAATGTAAAGTGTTGACCTCCATATCGTTACTAATACCGTAAAGAGTTGCCTCCATATCATTACTAATGCAAAGAGTTGACCTCCATATAGTTGACCTCTATATCGTTACTAATACCGTAATAAGTTGACCTCCACATCGTTACTAATACCATAAAGAGTTTACCTCTATATCGTTACTAATGTAAAGTGTTGACCTCTATATCGTTACTAATACCACAAAGAGTTGACCTCCATATCGTTAGTAATGTCGTAAAGAGTTGACCTCTATATCGTTACTAATGCAAAGAGTTGACCTCCATATAGTTACTTATAACACAAAGAGTTGACCCCCATATCGTTACTAATTACTATAGAGAGTTGACCTTCATATCGCTACTATCGATAAACGATTGACCTCCATATAGTTACTTATACCACAAAGAGTTGACCTCTATATCTTTACTAATACCGTAAAGAGTTGCCCTCCATATCGTTACTATTACCGTAAAGAGTTGACCTCTATATCGTTACTAATGCTATAGAGAGTTGACCTCTATATCGTTACTAATACTATAGAGAGTTGGCCTTCATATCGTTACTTATACTATAGAGAGTTGACCTCTATATCGTTACTAATACTATAGAGAGTTGGCCTTCATATCGTTACTTATACTATAGAAAGTTGACCTCTATATCGTTACTAATACTATAGAGAGTTGAACTTCATATCGTACTAATAACGTTGAATATATAAATCATAAAAGCTACCAAGAAATATGGTTAGTTTGTTTCACTCACAACAAGTTAATTTGTTTATGACAAACGTTGAAAGACTTTAGGACATTAAGATTGGATCTGTATAAATATTAACATTCGTTATTTTACTGTTTTACCTTTCTCAGGGCTCTGATGGCGGTTTTATGCTGTTTGGTTAAGACGGTGACATTCGGTTCTTCTTTCTCGTCGTCTGAAAGTTGATGAAATGATTTATGAATGAAAATGTGACGTAAGACTTTATTTGGAAAGACCATTCAGCATCAAAAAATAAGTCATTGTTTCTCTCAAGAAAGGTCGACTATTTTAAGGTAATTAACTTAAGATATATCCGGTATCTAAATTCAACAATGTTGGTCTAGTGTTTTATAAATTTTATCTGCGAAATTTGGATGATAAAGTGGAACTAAAGGGGGATCGCTTGTTAGATTTGTTTATAGTTTGATTTAATTAACGTGGTGTCGGATATAGAGGTAAAAATACAGTTTACTAATAATGACTCCATTGTTTATGCTAAACTGCCTTAATAGGTGCATTCCATTCTGGCTTGAGTGACGTCATGCATATTCTTCCAACGCTTTACTTGAGATAAAATACCCAAGCTAGGTCCTGAAATTCAGAGCACAAGCAACGAGCATGAATGTTTAAGTAAGGTCTTGACAAACTTAGAAGCCTTACAGAGTATAGCGGGTAAATGAGAAACATAAGAATTATTAATTTAGAAACATGAACTTATAACTAAAACATGCTTTCAACCACAGTCCGTCAGTGTCTTCAGATAAGGTTCTTATAAAACATTGTTTAAAGAGAGACATAACAGAGATTCGAACCCGGGTCGTCTAGTGAGGAAATTAGTGAACTACCACCAGAGTTTACAGTTGCTTCAGACTGTATCTTATATTACATTTCAAACTATACTTGAAACCTGAAAACGCTAGCAGGCATAAGATAAAAAAGAACGGCCACCAATTGTTAACTCTTTTGTATTTAAACACTCAAACCTTCATAAGCATTCTAGCGACAACAATTCACATTTGTTAGTTGAACTTTCATAACATATTTCTTAGGTATAAAAGTTTTAGTTGAACCTTCATATTTTTTTAGAAAAGTAAGTAATGATATATTTATGCCTATCACACCTTTACCTTTAAATCTCTCACACAATTACCTTTAAATCTGTCACACCTTTACCTTTAAATCTCTCACACAATTACCTTTAAATCTGTCACACCTTTACCTTTAAATCTATCACACCTTTACCTTTAAATCTGTCACACCTTTACCTTTAAATCTGCCACACCTTTACCTTTAAATCTGTCACATCTTTACCTTTAAATCTGTCACACCTTTACATTTAAATCTGCCACACCTTTACCTTTAAATCTGCCACACCATTATATTTAAATCTGTCACACCTTTACCTTTAAATCTGTCACACCTTTACCTTTAAATCTGCCACACCTTTACCTTTAAATCTGTCACACCTTTACCTTTAAATCTGCCACACCTTTACCTTT
>NW_013672822.1:34702-41777 GCF_000517525.1 Limulus polyphemus
GCCACACTTGTCTTTCTATAAGGACTTTGTTTACCTTGAATATTTAAGAATTTATCTTTAAAAGTTTTCCACATCTGATCACTGTCTCCAAATAACTCAGCTGCCCATTTCACAACAGATAATTTTTTTCACATCCCTTCAGAATTTGTTTTTTTTTTAAATTTGTAACCAAAATATCATTATAACATTGAACCTAATAAAGCAATGATCACTTGCACCCAGATATTTCCAAGTTTCCGCCCTCTCAATCATTTCTGTATTTGAAGTTAACAATAAGTCTAAAATAGCATTGTTTCTAGTTGGTTCCTTGACTAACTGGTGAAGAAAGCCATCCTGAAAATTTTCCAAAACCTTTCTCCCTCATGGTTTGATTCTAGAATTTCCCAATCTATATGCCTGAAGTAAAATCACTCATAATTATGACTTCATTAAAAGTTGAAATCTTAAGCTCACTGTAAAGTTTCTCACTAATTTCATCAGTATCATCTGATGGTCTGTAACACATTCCAACTAAAAGACTCTACACTATATATCCGCTAATAGAAACCCAAGCGTGATACTTAAATTGTAGAGACAACACTGGCTTCGTATTATGCAATAAAATTGAGTAGACTGAAGCAATGAATTTTCTATCAGAAAATAGCGAGAGGGATTTATCTCATTAGACTGTGAGTTTTACATATCAGTGGATAGATAGCGCTACGGACGCTTCTCTGATTCGTTACCGAAAGATAATGTTGGCAAGTCATTACTTGAAAGGCGATGATAATGAATGGAGGGCATCTGCCTAGAAAGTTCTGGAAGACGTTACGAGCTGCTAGCACAGATCTTCATAAGGAGAAGATGATAAAGATCTGCAAATGGCGTCCGAAACTTCCTCGACAGATAGCCTCCATTAACAGATCGTTTTAAATATATTCATAGGACTAAACTTTCTTTCAAGCATCATGAATTATTATTATTAATAAACTTTTTTATTCATTGTGTCCTTAGTATTGCAACAAAGATTCACACGTTTTTGTCTCTGAAGAAAATGATACCACAAAATTATATAGTTAATATAGTTGATAACATATATTGGTAATTCTTTAAAAAAAATTACTCTTAAGCCTAAATCGAGCTTGCACAGTTAAAGTGGTTGATACTTTATGAACAATTGGTTGTGATAGGCATCAAAACAAAATATCGACCATGCAGACACCTACAGCCACTGAGAATTACACTCTTGATTAGCATGCAGAAAGAACTCTGGTGGCAGAAATGTGCACGATACAGAAGTGCTGAGTGCACGTGTCATGAATGTGCAGCATGCATAAACTGTTGTTTACTATTCATTTTTAAAGGCTTACTTTAATTCTAAATATACTTACCTTTATTATCAAGATACATTTCTACCATAGAACAATCAACTATTTATTTATTTTTAAATACAGTTTAAATTGACATCTCGTGAGTTAATTTCTAGATTTTTTTTTTGTGAGTCTTCATTCCGTGATCCGTAACGTTCGCACCTGGTAAACTACTTGACGTTGACAATGGAGGTAACGGCAACGCTAAAAACGTCGGATTGTTAAGTTCTTTCTGAAGTAAGCTGCATAACCCTTGTGATGCAGTGGCTCCATCTGCTGTAAATACTTCTGAAACAACATGCAGGCTAAATGACAGTTCAAACTTCAAAGCAATACTTTTCTCGGGTAAACTTGGGCGATACAACACAGACATGCGAGAAAGAGTCACACAACTTTACACACAACTTTTTATGCTCCACACATAACTCATGCAACAACAGATAACACAAAGTTAACTTATCTAACACTTTGTTTTATGGATTTGTAAACCTTTTCTGATTCATTTCTAGCAACAAACTTACGAGAACAAAGAAGAAAAGATTATTGAAGAGTTATATAATTGAAAGGAACATTTAAGATTTTTAATTTTTCTACAAGTATATCAAAACAGAAGCATTCTGACTGACATCTGTTTAAAAAAACTGTCTTTCAAACAGGAAAGATAATATTCTAACGATGGCATGAAACAGTATAAAACACGATATACACAAATTACTTTAAACAAAGTACTTCTTGCTTTCTCTGATTGTTTCTAGAACCTATTTAACAAAATGTTATCCTTTCACTCAAATGACTGAACAACCAGGAAAGATGACTATTTACTTATTGGGTAACACTTTCTCCCCAACCTGAACACATCTGGTAACTGACACGTGAGTTAAAGCGTGAAAATTAATAACATCTTTTAAAACAACGCTGGGGTCAAATACTTTTATATTTCACACACTTTATTTGAATTAAAGAGCTGGAAAGATAAATGTATTAATTCTATGTTAAAATAAAGTGAAAACTTTCATTATTGACTGCTTATCTCATGTTTATTGAAATAATAAAGTATTACAGTAAAGAGAACGTCCTGACAATGCTGATCGATCCTTCATATTTGCCGAGGCTTAACTTTAAATGAATATCTTCAGTATATTTCACACACAGGCGTTTTACACGCGACAAATTGCATAAAGAATCACACACACTGCACTTCACTGCGCAGAGTTTATCACTGCACTCTAACGAACTATCGTCTATGAAATACTATTTCTGGTTTACTGTTATCAACGATGTTAATAAAGTAAGTCAAATAATTTTAAATATGAGAAACGTACACTTTTAAAGATAGTAATTACGTTCAACGTCTTGTATATTAGAATCCAGTTTTAAGATCATATATTTAAAAAAAATATTTTAAACTTAAAGTCTGTGGATTTACTTTGACTTTAAGGCTCATTTTGCCTTGCTTTATTTGAAAAATAAAATTGAAAATTAAGCTTCAAAATGTTAAGAACAAAAAACAATTTGATTCTGCTGAGAATGCATCAGTTTTAAACACTGCTGCGCTAAGGCCAGACTTCTGCAAACTGTACATAGCAATCTATGGTTGGAATGTATTTGGAGAAACTTAAACCTTTTACTGACAGAAAATGAAATACAACTTTATTGCTTACCGTCAGAGTTTCTTTTGGCCACGTCAATCTCTTTGGAGACATTGTCTTCATTGGTGTTGGTTCTTCCGCCGGTAGATTCAGAGGGGCATTCCCCAAACCTGCTTTTTGGAGAAGGAGAGTAGCCATAAGTGGCGCTTGGAGGCTTATGACGTCTAATGGTTGAGAGGCGGGTTACAAATGACGTGTTGTGCTTGAATCTGTAACCAACATATCTGTGAACGTGACCATGTAACTTATAACAGCAGTGTATTTAATAAGACATTACGATGTTATTCAACATTAAAAAATTACTTTAAAACTTACACAGAGCAGATTATAAACCCTCATCATCATTCAAAACTTACACAGAGCAGATTATAAACCCTCACCATCATTTAAAACTTACACAGAGCAGATTATAAACCCTCACCATCAAGTGGGAAGAAGTCTCCTTCAGAATTTTATCTCATATTTAAGTGGGATCAAAACGTTTTCCTGTGTCATGAGGATGTCCTCTATCCTTTTCAGAATTCCTTTACTTGTTTCTTGTTCCTTGTTTCTTTAACAACTGTTTTCGAAGAGATTCTTGTTTTGTACTGAAGCAGAAAGTGGGCCTATATCACACGTGGTCTTCTTAAGGATATTATACGTGTTCTTGTAAGTGATGTTTATGTGATACTACGAAGTGTTCTTGCCTTGTTTTGTACTGAAGCGGAAAGTGGGCCTATATCACACGTGGTCTTCTTAAGGATATTATACGTGTTCTTGTAAGTGATGTTTATGTGATACTACGAAGTGTTCTTGTCTTGTTTGGAACTGAAGCAGAAAGTGAGCCTATATCACACGTGGTCTTCTTAAGCATATTATACGTGTTCTTGTAAGTGATGTTTATGTGATACTACGAAGTGTTCTTGTAAGAGATACTGTCAGTCTTGGTTGTATTGAAAAGTATGGTTTAATACTTCCCAATTGTTCTTATAAGTATATTTCCAATCTTGGTTTAGTATTTCCAAATTATTCTTGTAAGTGTATTTCCAATCTTGGTTTAGTATTTCCAAATTATTCTTGTAAGTGTATTACCAATCCTGGTTTAGTATCTCCAAATTATTCTTGTAAGTGTATTTCTAATCTTGGTTTAATATTTCCAAATTATTCTTGTAAGTGTATTACCAATCTTGGTTTAGTATTTCCAAATTGTTCTTGTAAGTGTATTACCAATCTTGGTTTAGTATTTCCAAATTGTTCTTGTAAGTGTATTACCAATCTTGGTTTAGTATTTCCAAATTGTTCTTGGAAGTGTATTTCTAATCTTACACTATCACCTGAGTCTAATTATTAACTACGTTTTTTCTGTAACTAAATATTAACTAGTTATAATCCTAATTATAAGCTGGCGTTTCAGGGAACTCCTGAGAAAGACTGTTTTCTGTGTTCGTTGTAGTCGAGATTCGATCCTTTCTCTACCAGATGGAAAGTTGCGGCATACTTCAATAGATAGGGAGGGTAGGAAGACTCGGTCGAGTGAATAACGCCCTTCAAAAAGCGAAGGATAGAATCCCGGCCACAAGTAACACAGTCCCTCTCAAGTCTTTCAGAAAACGAAACATCAAACATAGGGTAAAACTAATTAATAATTAGTATTTAGGTATAAAAATTAGTGACTAATTATTAATTATACTAAGTTAATAGTGTAGGCTAATAACCATAACATAGTTAAATTCTAGATTGTTCTACTTATGTAATATTGTAAGGATATTTCTTTGTTCATCAAAGTTGCAAGATCAATCATTTCAGATGCACATTTAAAGAACATTCAAGAATGAACTTCAGAATTGTGACAAAACACGATTCTACACGTCTGAGTGTTAGAATCTAAATGTTTTGTGGTGAAATGATTGTTGTTGTTGTGCAATAGAGACTTTACTGTGTTGTTGTGAAGTAATAAAACGTGGCTGTTCACTATTAACTTTACTAAGTTATTTGTGAATTGATTATTCTTAGCTGTGTACTAACAAATTTCTGTATTGTTATGATGTAATTCTATAAATTTTATTTAGTGTATGAGAATCATATTTTTTTTTTACTTATTCTTTTCAAGATAATACTTACATTTTTGTTTGAAAACTAACTTATATCCTGGAAACTATTAGCAAGTGTCTGGATGTAAGTAAAATATTGTTAACAAGTAACTGGATGTTAGTACGATATTGTTTACAAGTGTCTGGATGTTAAGTAAGATATTGTTAACAAGTAACTGGATGTAAGTAAAATATTGTTAACAAGTAACTGGATGTTAGTACGATATTGTTTACAAGTGTCTGGATGTAAGTAAGATATTGTTAACAAGTAACTGGATGTAAGTAAGATACCGTTAAAAAGTGTCTGGATGTAAGTAAGATATTGTTAACAAGTACCTGGATATTAGTAGGATATTGTTAACAAGTGTCTGGATGTAAGTAAGATATTGTTAACAAGTACCTGGATATTAGTAGGATATTGTTAACAAGTGTCTGGATGTAAGTAAGATATTGTTAAAAAGTAACTGGATGTAAGTAAGATATTGTTAACAAGTGTATGGATGCTAGTAGGATATTGTTAACAAGTACCTGGATATTAGTAGGATATTGTTAACAAGTAACAGGATGTAAGTAAGATATTGTTAACAAGTAACTGGATGTAAGTAAAATATTGTTAAAAAGTGTCTGGATGTATGTAAGATATTGTTAACAAGTAACTGGATGTTAGTATGATATTGTTTACAAGTGTCTGGATATAAGTAAGATATTGTTAACAATTAACTGGACGTAAGTAAGATATTGTTAACAAGTGTATGGATGCTAGTAGGATATTATTAACAAGTAACTGGATGTAAGTAAGATATTGTTAACAAGTAACTGGATATTAGTAGGATATTGTAAACAAGTGTATGGATGCTAATAGGATATTTTTAACAATGTATGGATGCTAGTAGGATATTGTTAACAAGTAACTGGATGTAAGTAATATATTGTTAACAAGTAACTGGATGTAAGTAAAATATTGTTAACAACCACATGGATGTAAGTAGGATATTGTTAACAAGTTACTGGATGTAAGTAGGATATTGTTAACAAGCGTCTGGATGTAAGTAGGATATTGTTAACAAGTAACTGGATGTAAGTAGGATATTGTTAACAAGTAACTGGATGTAAGTAGGATATTGTAAACAAGTAACTGGATGTTAGTAGGATATTGTTAACAAGTAACTGGATGTAAGTAGGATATTGTTAACAAGTAACTGGATGTAAGTAGGATATTGTTAACAAGCGTCTGGATGTAAGTAGGATATTGTTAACAAGTGTCTGGATGTAAGTAGGATATTGTTAACAAGTAACTGGATGTAAGTAGGATATTGTTAACAAGTGTCTGGATGTAAGTAAGATATTGTTAACAAGTAACTGGATGTTAGTAGGATATTGTTAACAAGTAACTGGATGTAAGTAGGATATTGTTTACAAGTGTCTGGATGTAAGTAGGATATTGTTAACAAGTGTCTGGATGTAAGTAGGATATTGTTAACAAGTAACTGGATGTAAGTAGGATATTGTTAACAAGTAACTGGATGTTAGTAGAATGTTGTTAACAAGTAACTGGATGTTAGTAGGATATTGTTAACAAGTAACTGGATGTAAGTAGGATATTGTAAACAAGTGTCTGGATGTTAGTAGGATATTGTTAACAAGTAACTGGATGTTAGTAGGATATTGTTTTACAAGTGTCTGGATGTAAGTAAGATATTGTTAACAAGTAACTGGATGTTAGTAGGATATTGTTAACAAGTAACTGGATGTTAGTAGGATATTGTTTACAAGTGTCTGGATGTAAGTAAGATATTGTTAACAAGTAACTGGATGTAAGTAGGATATTGTTAACAAGTAACTGGATGTAAGTAAGATGTTGTTAACAAGTGTATGGATGCTAGTAGGATATTGTTAACAAGTAACTGGATGTAAGTAAGATGTTGTTAACAAGTGTATGGATGCTAGTAGGATATTGTTAACAAGTAACTGGATGTAAGTAAGATATTGTTAACAAGTGTATGGATGC